>NW_021634520.1:0-41808 GCF_004799145.2 Neltuma alba | reverse complement strand
AAAATCTTCAACTTTCTTAGCCAGAATTACTACCTGATCAACAAGAAAATTACAATCCTAGTAAAGAATATGAAAGTGACTATTTTGAATGCATCGGATACGATGAAGATTACACTGATCTCGCTGATGAAGAATTCAAGCATCTTGACTTCTCTTTTTCTCTTCTTCTTCTTGGGACATGATTTTGCAAAATGCCCTTTTTGTCCACAAAGAAACCATCAGTCTCTTTTCTTGAATTTTGGAGATCTTCTCTTGAAGTATCTAAAAGGCCTTCTTCTTCTTGACTTTCTAGGAAACTTGTATCTTTTGAAGTTGGATTTCTTCTTGTAAGTACAGTCACAATTCTTCTTATGTTTGCACTTGATGCGAAAATAAGAATGATCACAGGCTAGTTTGAACTTAGCATTTCCTTTCATCATTGCTTTAAGGAGTCTCTGCTGATCACATAGTTTATCCAACATGGCCAGTGCAATTTGATAGATCTCTCCCAAAGAAAGTTGTGAAACTTCCTTTTGAAGGGATGCTATCATGCAATGAAGTTCTGGCTGGAGTTCATCAGGTAAGGATGCAATGAAGACATGTCTTAATTATGGATCTTCATATCCTCGCAAGAGATAGTATTTTTCAGACATTCGAGAAAAATACCTCTGCAAATATCTTTTATCTAAAGAGCAATACTTTATTTCAAGTATTCCTGATAATGTCTTTTCAAGATAACATTGAAGTCTTTTAAGAATTCTCTGTGAATAACACTAAGAAATGTTCCAAGGCTATCAGATCCAAGAAGCTGCATGCAAACATAATGATTCATCTGGGTAAACTATTCTCTCAAAGAAAATAATGCTGGAAACAAATTCGACAGTAACTTGTCTAAGAGTGATATCTATCCTAGTCACTTGAACATCTTGCTATGCTCCAAACTCATGTAAGAGGTCCCTCTATTTATGTGGAGGGAGGTCATCAAAAGTAAACAAAGGACTTGAAGATGGTCTATGGTTATGCTAATTAGTATGTGCAATCTCTCCTGAACCTTCATCTTTAGAAGAGGGATCTTCAACAATAGGATTAGTGCTCTTCAGGAGGTGACTCTCTTGGTTGATCTACCATAGCAATTTTTGATAAATTAGCAAGGCATTGTTTTGTGGAATAGCTCTCAGCTTCTGATTGGGACAGAGTTTTTTCTGTTGTGGTTTCAGTAGAAGTGTCTTCAAATATTTCATCAGAGGAAGGGGAGTTGTATTGATGTTTATTGAGAAATGAAATAGATCTGGTAGAAGTAGGGGTAATGACAGGAGATTTTCCTCCATCTTGTGGATTAGATGGTTGAGGATTAGAGGTTTTTGGCAGAGAGGAAAGAGGGGTTCTTATAATCAAAGGTTCTTGAGGTCTGATATGTGAGAAGGTAGGACCAGTGTATGCAGGGGTTGGATATGTTGGAGTAGGTGAAATGGCTGTAGTGAGAGGTTGGGTATTCAGAGAATGAGAATGAGTAAATCTTTTTCTTGGATGGCTTTTTGGGTTCTTTGAGATGTTGGGTGTACTAGTAAATGGTTCTAAAGACATTGTGATAATTTGTTTCTGGAGGCTTATAGGGAGTATAATGTGTAGGTGGTGGCAGAAGCTGTGGATATGGGGAAAATGATGTTTCTATTGGTGGTGGTATATAAGGCTGGTACTGCTGCTGGGATTAGGGGTGTTCAATTGTGTCCTGTCCCAGTATCTCGTCCCTGTCCCAGTCATTTTGAGATGGGACAGTCCTGTCTCGAAAGCTTTTGGGACGGGACAAAATTGTTTCGGGACAGGACGGGACATGGGATAGGGGTGTCCTGTCCCGGTCCCATCCCAATGTATTATCTTTATTTTTAGTTGTTATATATTTATTTTATTTACTACTGTAATAGCATTTTGGTAATGATATTTATCAATTGTTATTTTTTATTTGTTTATAAGTTGTTTTTGTATGAGTTCCATGATATTCTTTGTAGTAAATATTTTAGGTTTGTTTATTCTTTGTCTTTCATGATTACAAAAAACATTTTTCTTTGTCATTATTTTGTCATTTTTATCTATTTTCCTCACATAGTTTTTATTATAAGTTTTTACATTTCTTCTACAGTTAGTTTTCAAATTAAAAAAAATTATAAAAAAAAGAGATGGGACGTCCCTGTCCCGTTCCAGTTATGTCCCATCCCAATTATCAGGACCGGACTAGGACGAGGTCGTCCCTATCCCATCTCGTCTCATGAACAGCCCTAGCTGGATTATTGTTTTAGACCTTCCTCTAAGTGCCTCAAATCCTTTTGGATTTTTGACAGTTCTTCCTCTTTCCAGTAGAACTCTGGGCCAAAATATCTATGATCTATATAAGCCCTTAATTCTACATCCAATTGTTGAGCTTCAGAGGCTAGCTAAATGAGATGCCTCTTGATTTCTTCAGAAATACTATCAACCTGAGTGATTAGGTTTTCAATTTTAAAGAGAGATGATCAAGCTTTAGAATCAATCCGATGAAGAAATCTGTTCACAAAATACCAAAACGCACTTATTATATAAAAATATCTTAAGATACGGGCTGAATACTTTTAGCTGAAAAATAAGGTTCTCGTTTCAGAATGACCATTGCAAATCACACACAAAACATTTGGCAATAACTTCATTATTATAACAAAACCCAGAAAAAGAACCTTTATTATTATAGATTTATTCTGCTTAAAATTTCGAACTCTATGCAACACTACGCTCTTGAATGCTTAAATTCTGCATCCAAAGCCACCAAATGTATCCCCCCCCCCCGGGTGCTTCGAACTTTGTCCCTCCTTTCATTTTTCATCATGATGAGTATGATTAATTATAAATTTTGTCTTTCATATATACTAGTCAAGTGGGCTTATTAAACATTATACAAAACTTAAAGAAATAAGGTGTTTATTAACAATGATACTGTTATTATCAATAGATATTGACATATACATATAATTGGTATTGATTTTTTATTTTTCATGGGCAAATTGATTAAAAATAACCGTTTGGAAATTTTATTAGTTATAAATATTTAAACTCAACTATTGGTATTTTTTGTGCACGAAAATTTTTAGAATACCACTAATTTTTTTGTATATAAAAATATGTTGGGTTATTGACCAATAAGATTTCTGAACAAGCATTTTTAATTGATTTTTTTTTGTACTTTTATATTGATATCCATTGAATATTGTTTGGGGAAAGTCTCACCAAAACATTTGAAATTATTAAATAGCAAATAAAATTTTTTTAATAAAAATATAGTGTTATTTGCAAATTAAGTGTTGAAAAACCTAAAGTATGAGAACTAGACTTAATTTGAGATTTAATAATTTTAAATTTTTTAATGAAAATTTTCTCATCACTTAGAGGGAAAATAAAAATTAAAAGTTAAAACTTAAAACTAAAACTTAATTACATTGGTGGTATCAGTCCAAAGGCTGTACCGCTGTATCCGTGTGAGACGTCACGTGTAAAGCTGTCTTTCCCACTGCCTACTGAGAATCAATTTTTTCAGCTTGAGGGTGAACAATTATATATAAGCATGCATCCAAACTTCGGAAGATAAAGAAAGCGCTGGAAGCAAACATCTCAGTAAAACCCTACTAAGATTGTGACTTGTGAGTTGGCTCCGCAATTCTGAGATTAATTGAAGAAGTCAAGTTCCAGATTTTCGCTGTTGAGTGTCTTCCCTGAAAAGAAGAATACCAATGGCGACTGCCCCAGCTTCAGCGGAAGGAGAAAAGATGTCTCTGAAAGATCAGGGCAATGAGTTTTTCAAGTCAGGAAAGTATCTCAGAGCCGCAGCACTTTACACCCAAGCTATCAAGCAAGATCCTTCAAACCCTACTCTTTATAGGTACCTCCTTGCAAATCTTGTAACTTTATCGATTATCGACTGTTTTGTGGTTTCATGGCATGATTGATCGCGTGTTCCAAATCGTACGCGACATTCTTTTTGTTGATTTAGTTTATTGTGGCGTATTCTTGGTCTTAACTGGATTGAATTGTTGAGTTTCAAATTGTTATCCTCTTCTATATGCGCATTGCTGTTTTGTTGATCTGGGTTCTCGGTTCACTTTGGTTAAATTTGTGAGTTCGTTGTCTAAAAAAAAATATCGGTGGCTGCATTAGTGGTTTTTTTTTTCTTTTTTTCTTTTTTTGGGTTAGTCGGATTTTAGAACTTTTAGTTCCAGTTTGCTGCAGAGTATCCGCAGAGGAGAGCCTCTGGTTCCTTCCAACCAGGTGGACTATGTAAAGTAAAAATGACTCAAGTGAGCTAGTTTATCTGATTTGAGCCAAGAGAGGAGCAAAAGAGTAGCCTCTTGGGTTGGTGGACTTCAAGGCACAATTTCCATTTTATATTTTGATGATTGTACAATGTGAGACATATCGTGGCACACTTATTTTGAGAGCTGGAATTTTGTGACAAACCACTCTTGGTGGTGTTTGCTTGTTTTCTCTGGTTGTTCTGGATGCTTTTCATGCAGTTCCTTCCCAGTTCCTACTATGGAGATTTCCCATGTAGGCAGCTTTTGCTTTAGTGGGTCTTGGACCCTTGGGTTCCGGGTAACCCTCTTCCAAGTTGCTCCTTCTAAGTTTGTTCTTTCTGTATCAGTCAGCTTTCAATTAAATCGCCACTTAATGCAATGCAAGTGTCCATCCCGAAATATTGGTCCATTGGGTGTGAGAGCTTGGGAGTACCGCGTTATGTGTTGATTGTTGTCCATATCACTTGCACTCAGTATTATAATGGACGAGCTTTTCCCCCTTGTTACAGAAATTAACTGTTATCTCATGAGTTCTGGCCTATTTCTGTCTAGGCGTTGGCATTTCTCATGAACTTCTAACAGCCACAGGGGATAATAATTCTGACATTTGTTACTAAGTTGAGTTTGAAGTGCAATAGCATGCAGCATTGTCATCAAAGAATTTATCTAATTCCCCTAGTTAGTTTTTTGATGCAAATGGGCTCCCTTATTATTTTGACATTAATTTTCTGTTAATGCTGAGACCTATAAAATTTTCATAGCTTCTGTTTTAACTTTTTTTGAGTGAGCCGCTTCATTCACTGCATCAGGTATAATATATACCAGCGATGTGGCAAGGCATAAATAGTTTCTGTTAAAATAAAATGTGTTTGGTGTATTTTCCAGTTAATGATTTGTTTGTTCTTATGCATTTTAAAGCGGTAGTTTGTATCTTCATGTCTTTCAACGATGAGACATGTTCCATGCCATGCATGCCAATAAAAAGCATCTTGCCCTGATGAAATTTCTGTACATTGTCTACCAGTAACCGTGCAGCTGCATTGCTGCAACTGGATAAGCTTACGAAAGCTCTTGAGGATGCTGAGATGACAATAAAACTAAAACCTGAATGGGAAAAGGTAAACGTATATCAGATTTCTTTAAGCCTGATTTTGTTTGAAGATTATAATAGAAATAATAATATGCTCTGCGGTGTTACTTGAATTCACTTCCAGGGGCATTTTAGGAAAGGATGTGTACTTGAGGCCATGAAACGATATGATGATGTACATTATGCAGCCTTCCTTCCTATTTGCTTCTGATTGGACGCTGTGTAAGTCCCTATAATTTTGGGTTTCTTCTTCTAATGCACCTAGCTTTTCAATATTTGTAGGCCTTAGCTGCCTTTCAGATGGCTTTGCAGTATAACCCACAGAGTCAGGAAGTATCAAAGAAGATAAGGAAGATAAACCAGCTAGCAAAAGATAGAGATCGAGCACAAGAAGTGGAGAATAAAAGATCTAATGTTGACATGACCAAGCATTTAAACATATTGAAACCTGAATTGGTTAGTATTGTTTGTTAATTTAATGAAATATTGTTGGTTTATTCTCTGGAATGCTTTATGTGCATGTACATTTTCTAGGATGCACTTTTGCATTAATTGATCTGTATTTGTGGTTTCTGAGATGTTTTGTTTTATCCGTTTCAACTTTGGGTGGCTTCTCATTAGCATATATAAGATGGTAAGGACTAAAGTAATTAATACGCCCTCATATATCATGCATTCTTTTGAACACTTCTTAAGTGACTATTTGTCTTCCTCATACAGTCTGGAAAGTATGGATCTGAAGAATGCTGGAAAGACTTGTTTTCTTTCGTTGTTGAGACCATGGAGACAGCTGTAAAATCATGGCACGGAACTCTTCTACCGTGGATCCTAGAGTCTACTTCCTTCTTGATAAAGAAAAGACACAAACTGATAAATATGCCCCAGTTGTTAATATTGATAAGGTGAAAATTCTTAATTTTAAATAGAATTCTTGTTGTGGTATTCATTGTTTTTCCCCCCTTTTGGTCCCCTTTCCTTTATACACTCTCTTCTAAAGAGACATGCACACGTGCAATTTAGCTTGTTCTTTCAATGGTATTCTTTCTTTGATGGCCATACTCTTATGTCGTCTGGTGTATCAGGCCTTTGAATCACCACATACACATGGAAGCTGTTTTTCATTTCTGAGGCAATACGCCGAGGACTCCTTTTCCAGAGCAGCTTGTTTGGTTGTTCCCAAAAGCATAATTGCTTATCCGCAGGTAAATTTTGATTTCTTAATGCATTTGAAAGTTTGGAATTGATTGGTCTAAAGGAGAAAAGATTTTGTGCAAGAATTGCCACTGCTAATTGCATACTTCTGTGGGTCTCAGTAGGTGGTGAGGTTACTGATACACTTTTCTTTGTAAAACATTGTTGCCATTTGTTTTCCTCTAAATTGCTAACTGGAAACCCCTTAGATTTGATGTGGCCATAGATTGATTTTTTTTTTTTTAACAGTCCAGACATAGCGTCTCAGTTGCAACAAAATATCGAAGTTTACATTCTGTGTTTGCAGGTCTGGAAGGGCCAAGGATCAAGGAGATGGAAACATGGGCAGAATGATGGTTTCTTTGTTCAATTTGAGTCACCTTCGCTAAGAAAGCTCTGGTTTATTGCCAGTTCCAATGAAATGGGGCAGACATTATGCAGGTTTTTCTTCTGCCCTCTCTCGATTGCAATTTGCAGCGTATTCAATGAAAATATAATCTAGTAACTTATAATGGGTAATATTGTGGAATTAACAAGTAAATTTAGGAAAGGTTGCCAACTTGCTATAATAAGTTTTTATTCTCTTCTTATTTTTGGATTGCCTACTTATTTTTTTCTTCCAAATGAATTTATGCGATAATAAGCAGGTAAATGTCAGAATTTTATTTCTGGTGTATTTGTTTTATTTTTTGGGATGCGGAAGAGGAGATGGGAGCCTAGTAGGAGTTATGTTCTTTACCACATGTGGCTTGAAATTTGGGAGATATCTTTGATCAGCCTCGGTCTGATTGTGATGGAACCCTCAACTCTGCTAAGCTTGAATTTAAAAAAGAAAAAAAGAAACCAGAAACAGACAAGGGACAGTGCGGGACTGATAATGCCATTCCTGAATAATAGAGTTGGATTACAAGGGAAATAATGGTTCAAGCCAATCCCATCTCCCTCACGCACCTATACACAGAAATTACAATCAAATAACAGTTACAGAGTACAAGGAACAGCACAAAATACACATCACAGAACGGCAATACGGAACATAAGCCCCTGGACTTTCAAGTGGCCAGTTCGTGCCCAAACAACCTTCACTAACCTAAAAACAGAACTCCCCCGTCTGAAATGGAGGATTTAAAACACAAAGTTGCAACATTACTGCCCTCACCCCTAGCTGCAGCTAATTCGTGCTCATATCTTTTCCCTTAATGCCAAGATCCATAGGATAATCTCATCGACATGCAGTATATCCGCATAAAATGTTGTGAAACAATACTACACTTTTGTTACTTACCCTTGCTTCATGATGCGAAGTATTCATGTTTCTTGTCCACATACTTGTGATAAACATATTGCAATTTTCTTAAAACTTGTTTGTAGTTTGTATCCTAAAATAAATGCCAAACTTAATTTTTCTTAAAAGAAAATTCTTATATAACTTGCTTGAATTCCTGGGCTTGTGATGCATAGATTTGTTGCATGAATCTTGTTTTCAAGCATACTATTCAAAGTATTTTTAGAGCATTGTCATCAGCCTTCAGGTGGGTTTGGAAAATTCCATATGCATCCACGAATCGTGAGGCTTTTAAGAAATCTTACAGGAATGGCTCATGTTGTACTTAAAGCAGAGGGTCCTTAGGCTACTGATATTCATCTGATTTCTCCAATGCCATGATACTCGAAAACTTGTTAAATAGTATTGTGCTGTTACATTGTGTTTGACACAAGTTTTCAATCCATGTTGAGCATAGACATGAAAATGACTCCTTTTGTGAAATGCATGTACTTATTGTTAATAATAATATGAAGACCTCGCTGTTGAATGCATGTTCTGTTTGGATGAAGAGAGAATGGGAGAAGAAAAAATGTAGGGAAGAGAAAAAGTGGAGATTAAATGTTTTCTTATGTTCGGATATCCAAGAAAAAAAAATGACTAATTTCACAGTGACAATATTCATATGAAAAGGTGTAGGTTCCATGTCTCTTCTCTCTCCTTTAGAGCAATTTTGGCAAGCATGTTTCTCTCTAAGCCTTTCCGGTTTTGGAAAGTGTTTGGACCCGATGCCTTTTTTCTCTCTCCATAATATTTTTCTCTCTGTTCGAACATAGGATTGGTGTGATATTATGCTTAATTAAGGTTTTTGACAGACAGACAGAGCTCCTTTCTCATTGAGCGTTTGCGTCTGAGTTTTGGCGAGACAAACATTGAGATTTATAGTTTTTTTTTTCCCCCCCTGGTGTGTGTTCTTTTCAGGGACCCAGAAGTCTTGGACATTGGTGCTCATGAAGTTCTTCCACGTTTATTCAAAGAAAAGCTGCCTAGTTCTTAGCCCTTTACCATCATTTGGTTTGTGCTTTTTTTTTCCCCTCTGGGAACACAAAGAACTACAGGTTCATGGGAATTGTGCAGTTCCCCAGAATACCGAGATGATACAAATGTCTTGTAGGGAAAATTTTGGAATATAATGCTGGCTATATCATGATGATGATGAAGCTTCTTTTTATCGGATAGATCCCTCAACTTTTCATTATTCCTTGAAACAGTCCAGGCCCTTCAAGTTGCAATTCATATTCTGGTGATTGGGGGACTCTAGCCCTTTGTTTATTTCAGATAGAGTTTCTGTAATATTGAAGTCTTTGTTACATTATTATTAGCGTTGAGAATTACTTGTATTCTGAATGTTTTGATAGGATGGACCTTTGATTTGGCTTGAAATTTTGTTCACAAACGTGCTTCGCTGAAAATCACTTGTAAGAAGAGATTGACTCAAATTCATCTCAATTACAATTCAGAGTTGTATACAGCAAGTGTATTTTTAAAGAGAATGAATATTGAAGTTTTTATATAATGATAACCGTACTATTCCATGTGTGATAATATATATTGCTTCTAATTTCAAGCAAAGCAGAGAATTTGAAGTTCATAACCAGACCATGTCAGGGGAAAAAAAAAACTCAATAATCAAATAGACATGTTAAGAATTTTAATAAGAATTTGTTGGCCATGGTCAGTGAGTAGTTTGGGATTCAATGCTCAATACAATGATATTTGCGCCATTCAAATTTCATTTAAACAGTACTCCCTCCGTTCCTTATTATAAGAGACACTTGATGCTTATGCCATGTTCCTATATATAAGAGACACTTACAAGTTGTCTCTACTTTTTTGTGTTGATTTACTATTTTACCCATATTTATTATCTCCAACTCACACTCTCTCTCCCTTCCACTTCTCTTTTTCTTTTAATAATTTAATTGTTCTCTCTCATGCTCTCTCTCCTTATTAATGAGGGCATTTTTGGAAAAAAAATTATACTTTTTATACATTAATTGTTCTTAACTAACTTTAACTGTTTTTTTGATCAACGTACTTCGGTTATTTGTCTCTTATAATAAGGAACGGAGGGAGTATAAATTTAAGGTTTTTAATTTATAATTTTTAAACAATAAATTATATTTTGAGGTTACAATTAAAAAATACTTAGATTTTACACATGGAAATGAACCCCCCCCCCCTTCAAAAAAATGATTCCTTCCTCACAGTATGCTCAATTGATTTTGGCATAAAAACCTGCTAAGAATATAAAAAGTAAACGACATTTGTTCTGGAAGAAAAAATAAAATAAAATAAATGATTGATATCCCTTGATTGATTGATTGATCCTTAACTGAGAGATTCAAATAATTGTCTTCATAGGACCCAAAATTGTAACTCAAACAAAAATCCAGAATATTTCTGGACGTTATTATTGCCTTTGTGGTATTGTAATTAAAACCATACGTCCATGCCCATAATACAAATTGAAAGAAATAAAATCACAAGAGGCATTTGACAACAAAAGAATGGGCATTCTACTAACTTCTCCAAATCCTGAACTGAAACAAATCAAAGAATAAATGAACAAATCTATGATCAACCAAAATTATCAACATCCACGAGTTCCTAATCAGTTAATCTCCCGCCAAAACATTAATCAACAAGTTAATAATCATTATCCTACGCGTTAATAATAAGACTGTCCAAGATCAGTATTCCAACCATGGAAGAATCATTACTGATTGTGATGTCATTCCAGGAATCCCAATCCCAATCCCACCCTTGATCAGTCGCAACCACATCGTCATTCATCAGAGAGGTGGACAAACACTCCTCGGCCGTCGTCTGCAGCGGCGGCACCGACGAGGAACTGGCCAGCAAAGCCGCCGTCTCCTTCTTCTTATTCTCCACCGCAGCAACCAGATTCTTTTTTAGCTGTTCAATTCTTTCCTTGAACTCCACAACTTCCTTCAAACCCATCTCCCCAACCGAGCGGTTCCACCAAGACCCGGGACCAGAACTCGACCCGGGAATATCAGCCATTGCGTTCAGAGATTTCTTCTCGTCATCCAGTACCCTCATTGCCTCCTCGTATTCCCGCCTCAGCGACGATACCGCCGATTCTTCCTCCCATTCATGACCAACCGACGCGGGGTCCGAGGAAGAAGAGAATGTGCCGGAGAGGTAGCGGCGGATGACCGAGTCGGGGTCTGGGAAGCCGGAGGAATAGACCTTGCCGTGCTGAGAGAACACTACGACGGCGATTTCAGAGTTACAGAGGAGGGATAGCTCGGCGGCTTTGCGGAAAAGACCCAACTTGCGTTTCGAGAAGGTGACGAAACGCTTGCTGGTTTGCTCCACTTTCTTGATCTCGATCTTGCGCCTTCCTTTGCCTGGGTTTTTGGTTGATTTTGTAGAAGTGGAAGCCATTGCAACGAAACAGAGAGCTTTATCAGCTATGGAGCGAACAGAGCGAGAGGAAGAAGGAAATTGAGAGAGAGGGATTGAAGTTTCCGAAAATTGAAGATGATTTTAGATTTTGTGATCGTTGGAAAGTAATTATGAACTCAGCTTTGATTTTAATTGTGATTGAGACACACAAATTTTACCGTTCCTGTTTCCTAATATGCTTTCTTTCCCACCAAGTCTTTGTTCTTCGCAATCTCCCGCCCCCGCGGTTTAAGTTCTTGTCTTTTTCTTTTTCTTTTTCTTTTTTAATTAAATATAATTTTGGTCCTAAAAGTTTTCCTTAATTATTATTTTGATTCCTAAATTGGAGTTTGTAATAACTCAACTCCAATAATTTCTAAATTAAAGACTTTCAAATAATCTGGCATTAGATGTCAGTGTGCGTGATAAAATTTATAAAAATTTAAATTAGTTTATAAATTATAAATAGTAACTTATTTTTTCATGTTCCATTCAGTGAAGTTAAAAAATGTACTTTTATTCTAGTTAATTAATTTGAGTAAATTAAAGAAATTAGTTAAATTATTTATCTATAATAAATAAGTGTCGTCTCCCTAAAAATATTCTTACTAACTACTTCTTCGGTCCTAAATATAAGACCTTTATACATACTAGTAGAATGGTCTTACACTTAGAATCGGAGGAGTATGTACTATTTTCAGTCTTTAATATAAGACCTAGTTGATTAATTTAGAAAGATTAAGAAAATCAGTTAAGTTAGTTATTTGCTATAAATATGTATTTTCTTTCCTAAAATACCCTTGTTAATTATATATATTAGCTATAATTACCATTTGATGAAACTTTTAACATGTACAAGTACTAAAAGGACTACTTTGAAAAAATCAATGAATATAAAAGATAAAATGGATTGGGATCTTATATTTATAACCAAATTTCAAGTCAAACAAACTCTTATAATAAGGAACAGAGGTAGTATATTAGCTAGAATTATCATTTAATAAAACTTTTAACATGTACAATTACGATAAGGACTACTTTGAAAAAAAATAGATAAATATGAAAGACAAATATATTGGAGTTTTATATTTAAGACCAAATTAATATTAATTCTATATTAAGGACATGAGGTAGTATTTAATTAAAAATTATAACAAAAATATGACTAAGTCGGGCTCTGGTTTTCTTCTCCTGCCTCTTAAGTATTTCATTTATATTGAATTTGGAAATATAATTTTTATTATCTCATTATGCTCAATTTTTGGAATCAAGAAAGGCAATCAGGCGTTAAGAAGGTCAATTAAAAAAAAGCTTCGGAAAGAGAAATAAGGACGGAAACGGGCGGAATAAACAACCCTGCTTGGAAATATATTACTGGGAAAAAAATTTACACACAGATAATAACCTGCTAAACTGTCTTCCTCACGAAACAATTCGCAAACATGGTCAAATTTTAAAAAGAAAAAACAAAGAAACATAAAAAGAAAAGAAAACAAATCTCTACATAATTGGGTCTTGCAATACAATTGAACATTATTAACCCATGATTGTTCCTGCAAAACTGGTCCCTTTTTGTTTGCAGGAATTTGTTTGGTTAGTAGTACCTTCCTCCATAAGGCTGCAATCATAAACAAACACAAGCAGTGAGATACTAGTATAGCAGAATTTTATGATTATCTCCGGTCCTAATTATAAGAGTTAGTTGACTAATTTGAAGAGATTAAAGAAGTAAGTTGAATTAGCTATTTGTCCTAAATAAGTGTTGTCTTTTCTAAAATATCCTTGCTAATCAAGTATATTAACTAGAACTATCATTGTTAAAAAGGTTACATTGAAAAAATATATATAAATATGAGAGAAAAAGTTGATTGGGGTCTTATATTTAGAACCAAAATGAAAGTCAAATAGGGTCTTATATTAAAGACCGAAGGTAGTAATTGTTATCTCCGGTCCTAATTACAAGACGTTATTTATAGACTATAAACAAAGCCTTATAATTAAGATCATAGTTAGTATTATTTTTTGAACTAGATGAGCACATACTTGCTTCTTGAGATTACAAAAGGGGATCGAACCTATAATCTTCTATTTATAAGACGGTTTTATCAGTTATTATAGTTATAAATAGATGGCTGAGAGATGAACTTGGCTCTTAATAAATCCATCTCTCAATGAATTAAATCGTGTATGATGAAAGAAAGACTGAAAATGTAGAGGAGAATTAGGAGGCACTTACATCAAAAGTAGCAAGGGACTTGCAGTAGTTAGTACTAGTGAGAACAGTACTGGAAGATCCACACTCGCTCTCCTTCAGTGAAGCTGAGGATTTATCAAGCTTGATCATGGACCATGGATATTGGTAGTTATGCGCTGTGGAGCCCACATGAGAAGACGACCTCTGCATTCTCACGGGCCTCGGCACGTTCCTCCCTTCCACTGAAGCCCGTCGTCGGCTTGGCTGCCGCTCAAATGTCTCCGGCGGCCGCTGCTTTGGCGCACTCTGTGACCTTGCCTTGGCTCTAGAAGATTCTGTGTTGGCCATGTAGTTTGGGAACAAAGGATAGTCATGGGACATGACTGATTCTGCATAGGGTGGCGGTTTTGGGAAGGTGAAAGGAAGATGTTTTAGATCTTCGGGCCCGGATATGGCTGAATAATATAGTTGTGGGCTTCTTTGGGCCGTGCTAAAGGAAGTACAGTCCTCAAAGTGCCCACTGTAGTCCCGTGGGCTCATCTCTGTCAAAATTGATGGGCTAGGAGAGGCAGCCCGATGGGCTTCTTCCTTTGGGGAATAGTATGTGATATGGTAATTTGGGTTGAAGTTATTGTTGTTGATGTGGTTTCTTCTCCTTCTAGAGTCACCTTTGGTCTCACATACATCCATTTCCACTATCTTGATGTTCTCTTCCAGGCTCATGTCCATTTCCTACATTAAAAATTTCACAAAAAGAAAGAATTTAGTTAATTTTCATAAAAGATTTAATTAAGGAAAATTAGTAAAAAAATTTCTCACTTCAAAAATTATTGCCCAAAAATACCTAAGGACTCATGTCTTGGAACAGGTATAACTCATTTTCAATTGTCTATAATGTACTTTTAACTATGTATAAATGTTTCTTGCTTTGCACATAATTAAAAATAAATTGCACAGAATTGAAAAAGAATTACTCGCTGAAAATAGGATGCACTTGGATTCTTAAATAAATTTGAAGTACCTTTGCATTCAGCAAATTTCATTTTAATTAATAGGAAAGATCATCAATAGATCAACCATATGTTCCAATTTTTTTTTCTTAAATATTAAACTTTGTTAGAAGACTATACTTAAATTTTAAAATTTAGATTGATAATAAATCTAAGCATAATTTAATAAATCAAATCATAAACTAATTCAATTTAATTTTTTTAAAAAAAAGAAGAACTAGAAAAAAAAAAAACAACCTTTAAACATGTTCACACGTGTTTAGCAACTAAAAAAAAAAATCACATTTCGTCCACCGACTGAAGACCAGACATGGTCAATCTATTCCCATAGCAGATTGACTAGAGTAAGCGAAAGAAACACGGCATTATTCTGCAAATTCATTCACCCTGAGATCATCACCCATTAACCTTATCTATCATTTGAAGACAATTAATGAGGGAATTAAGAAAACTCACATCATCATAGATCTGCGTGAACATGTTTTCTGGTAGCGGTCTTCTGTGATTCGAGTGTCTGTGATTATAGTTCTGATCTTCCGATGAAACCATTCGAATCCTATGAGCTCGAGCTCTTGCCTGTGCCGTCACCAGAGCCTGCATTCTTCTCAACGTATCTGTCGCTTGCTTCCTCACCAAGTGACCCCTCACCAGCGCCTGCAATTTCACCAATCCTCTCAACGCACACAGCGCCTTCCTCGCCTGTCCCAAATTCACCAAACACTGGTTTCAGAAATCCGACTAACAATTTGTGATTCATAATGATATTATCGATGATTTCTATGAAGGATTCCGATGGATTGATGTACCAAGTAAGAACGGAAAACAGATTGAATTTTAATGGCCGCAGCTTCCTCAGCGGTTCTAACGGCGGCAGCCTGTGCGGCGGCATCTGCGGCGGCCAGGGCCTGTCTCATCTTCTGCTGCTCATCGTCAGTAATATCTGTCGGTGAGTTAGTAGCGACAGGGTTTGACTCAGCGGGGGTCGGTGTCGTCGCGGCTGTCGTTGTGGTCGATGAGGCCGAGGATCTTCGGAAGCTCCATCGTCGTTTCTCTTTGGGAGCTGTGGTCGGTGGGGTTCGATCTTGTTCAGGAATGATGTCAGTGGTTTTGGAACATTTGTTGTCTTTGTCCTTGTCTTTCTTGCCGCCGGTCAAGATGCTTCGGAGCCATTTGCTGGTCTTTCCCATGGGTGGGGAAGGAGGAAGCTAACATGGAACAGTGAAGAAGGAGAGAGATGGAGAAGAAAGGAACAAGACGAAATGCAGATCTCTTCTTCTGTGGGAGGCTGTGTGCTGCATAAAATGTGATGCGTTGCTTTCAATCTTACAACATTAATGGCCCAATTATTAAAACTCAGCTCTGTTTTTTCGACAGCCTAATCTCTCTGTCTTCTTTGTATTTATTCGCTGCTGTCCCAGCCCAGCCAAAACGAGTAATATTTGAAGGGTTGGTTTCAAGGAAAATTCGCTGCCATGTCCACAACTTTTTTAGTTTACAAGATCAAGGTTGATGTAGTAGCATGAAGTATTTTTTAATATATGTTGATTTAGGAAAATTACAAAAAATTAGGTAAGCCCATTTGCTGATTAAATTTTCATCTCCAATTTTTATTTTAAATATTGCTAAATCTAATTGAGATATTTTAAAATACGATTCCATCCACAAAGTTTAGGTTCGCAATACTTAGATAGGAAAAACAATTTGCTTGAATATTTATTTTTGTATTTTTACAAAATCATACTCCTCCAATGTAAATATAAAACTCATTTTTAGTGTAATTTTATAATATAAAATGAGTCTTACACTTAAAATAGAAGAATGACATAATTTTTTTGGTGAATGTAAAAATCCATTTTTTTTAAGGACAAGTTGCTCGAATGCATGCATATCAAAATAGCCTTATCTTTATACAAATAAAATTAGCTTGAAAAAGTTCTTTTACATTTTACGAGACAAACTTAATCAATATTTTTATTACTTCTTAGTTCTTACTATCTATTTTTGGTCATTAATATAAGAACTAATTTAATGTTTAATTTGATTTTAAATATAAGATCCTAATTTATTTTATTTTTCATATTTATCTATTTTTTCTCAAGATATCCATTATAGTAATTGCACATGTTAAATATTTCATGAAATGATAGTTTTGACTAATACACATGATTAGTAAATATATTTTAGGAAATACAGTATATATTCATTACAGATAACTAACTTAACTAATTTTCTTAACCTACTCAAATTAATAAATTATTTTTTTTATATTAAGCACTGGAAAATTACTTAAAATAAATTAATCTAAAAGTCGCAATGTGGCATTGTCCATGAAATTAAGGGCCAAATTATTTGTTTTGGATCAAACATTGAAAGAATGAAATCACCTACAAGTAGTCATATGTAGATAATACAATACACGACTTACCTCTAGTGAAAAACTAAAGCCTAGTCACAAGCTGGTGCTTGCAAAATAATATAGGGGAAAAAAAAGGTTTTGTACTACAACAAAGTTTTTCCCTTTATATGGATTCTATGAAAAGTGGTTAAAAAAATGTTACGGCTTAGCGGTAGCATTAAAATATGAATAATACTCCTCCGGTTCTAATTATAAGACCCAATTGACTTATTTGAGGAGATTAAGGAAGTAAGTTAAGTTGGTTATTTATAATAAATAAGTGTTGTTATTCCTAAAATATCTTTGCTAATTAAGTATATTGGCTAAAACTATCATTATTAGAAAGATTATCTTGGAAAAAAATGCATAAATAAAAGAAAAAATGGATTGGGTCTTATAATTAGGACCAAATAAAAAGTCAAATTGGGTCTTATAATAAGGACCGGAGGAGTATTAAATAGTGGGACTTAATGTGTTAATTTTATGGGATCATGAGATTAGGTACGAGGGAGGGAAGAAGGCAGCAGAAGCAACATATTGGAAGAAGGATTCGATGCCTCTGAAAATGGAGATCTGTTTGAGTTCCAATGGCGTCCCCACAGGTAGATGGGAGTTCAGAGCGGTCGACAAGGGTGTTTCCGTAATTTCTGTTTTCAGAAGCCATGTGAGTAGGCCAAGCACTGGAACATGCGCATCCCTTTTAAAATACTCCTTAATTTTTTACATATGGAAAAACATTTTGCAGCTTGGTACCTATTTGTTATTTTTTTTAATTAAAACTTTTAATTTTGTTTTGTTTATGCTACTACTTCCGGTAATTTTACTCCGTCAATACTATTAGCTTCTGTGAAAAGGCGAATGGTATAAACAAAGCAAAATAAAAGATTTAATTAAGAAAAAAATGCATACATACAAAATTAAAAAATTAAAAAATATAAATACCTCGAAAATGTTTTCTTCTTATGTATTGTATTTTTGGGCAGGAGGAAGGAAAGTGCCCCTCTTAAGGGCTCCCCATAGAACATGAGGAGATTTTATGTAGGGCTATGGGGTCCACTAATTTTTTGTGTGTGTTTGAGTTGTAGTTACTTTCTAATGTATGTGATTGCATTATGAAGGTCCGATTGAATGGAAAATATAGCTTACTTTTAATTTGATTTTCAAAAAATTTATATTGGATAATATGATTTATATTTAGATTGACTTTTATGAATAAGCAATTTTGTAAAAGCAGAATTAGGATTATTATTGAAAAAGCAGGTTGAGTGGCAAAATGACCAAAATATTTACATAATATAATTGTTTTAAATTATTATAATAGGAAGAAATTATATTTAATGAATAAAATGTATTTAGATTAGAAATGACAGTAATGTGAAAATTTTTGGACCAAATAATATTAAATGGTCAATTTGATGATATGCTATGTACAATTTATGTAAATATATAATGAAAAATAATATTAAATATTAAAATTATTATTAAAAAATCATGTTAAAAATTATTTTCATTTAAGAGAGCATTAAAAATAAATAACTAAAAACTTGTTGGGAAGCATGAAGAATATGCATAAAAAAGTATAAAGACAATATAAATTGTTTTTACATTAGTCATAAGCAAATTTAAGTTGCTTTTGCAATTGTATTTTTTTTTTTATGAAAAAAACTGCTTTTTGCCTACAAATAAGATTAGTCAAAAGTTTATCCAAACATGAAAAATTAGCAATCGGGCTCAGAAAGTAGTTTATAAGCACTTCAGATGCCAAAAATTTAATTTACTCAATTAACCAAATAACCCATCATAGAATTATTCAACAAAAAAATTAAAAATTTTGAAAACACATTGAGTGCGTATATGTTTATTTATTTATAGAAAAAAATTATATAAAATTCCTTATATAACATTGTAACTCATTTTTAAATTCCGATTAATGCTCTGTTTCTATATAGCTAGTACAAAGTAAAATTCGATTAGTTTTAAGTGGATGAACAAATCAACAATAAACAATAAAATACATAATGAAAAATTGCTTATAAAATTTTGTGAGAAGGGATGGCAAATCTTCACTTGAAGGAAATGCTAGAATGATAAGATGGATGGATCCAAGAGCTTTTATGCCATGGGGTCACTGCCCCATGCCCCTCTCAGTCTCAATAGATTGGTCCAGAAAGTTGTATAATTATATACACTGCTTTGGATCAAGCAAGTGCTTTTTATAGAAAATAAAATATATGATCAACAATTGATAAGAAATCAACTTGTAACTTATAAATTTGTGAATTCAAATTCCGTTACTGATGTAAGAACATTACTAATAGGTGATCTGTAAGCATTTCTGTAAGTGTTCTTTAAGCTTAGAAATATGTCTTGATCCTGATGAACTCCCAAGATCCAACTCATCTAACCTTTTTTTTAAACAAAACAAAATAAAATAAAATAAATATATATTAAAAGATTAAATCGATGAAAAAGAATCCAAATTAACACCCCACACACAAATACGAGAACGTTCAAGCCATAAGGATTTGATCTTTATTTAGTTATGTAATATGTGTTTGAATACGCGCAAAAATATTTTTAAAAGATGAATATAAAAGTATTAAACTATGTGGCCTTATAGCATAAGGCGGCCATCATTAGACAATGTATTTGTTTATTTTCTTTCTTTGTTTGTTTATAAAAATTCCGTTAAAAAAATATAACATAATCATAAAAAAAAGTCTTGAAGCAGTATTAATCATTTTTACATTGAATTACATGATGCTCACTTATTATTAAAATTTTTGGTTTTTTCTCCATATCAAACATTGTCTCAATATTCTCAGAAAAATTAATGAGAACAGTTTTATAACGCCCTACAAAAAAAATAAAAAAATAAAAAAATTCTGACAAGAAGTAAGCAATATTAACCGCCTGTTGTTATTTTCCAAATTAAAATTTGTTATTACATATTATTCACTTATTATTAAATTTTTTAGTGACTATTATTTTTTTCTTGAGACTTCATATAAGCTTCCACCAAAATTATTTTATTAGTTTAGATAGGCACCGAAAATGTGGTCATTTATTTCTGTTTTTATTTGGGGTGCAATAGGACAAATAAAACCACACAAGTATAGACAAATGCATGGATGAACATTAAATTAATAGGGCTACATATGCAGGAAGTAGTGATTGATTAGGGTGTGGAAGTGTTCAAAAGGATATCTAATGGATCATAAACAAAGGCGTAGTTGGCGTCTCACATGGCATGTTCATTTGCTCGCCCTTTTTGACTCGTTGTTCTCTTTCCAGTTTCCTGGAAACACCCACACCTCAACCTTATTCGCCTGTGATATATTTTATTTATTTCTTAAATACGAATGAATCAGTATTGCATACTATACAGATCAAATAATAGTAGGATTAAGATATAAATTTGTTCTAACATTTTGACTTAAGAGTGTTGAGTATCTGAAATTTTTTTTGCATAAATTTGTTTCAAAAAATTTAAAATCATAACAATATTATTTTTTAAAGTTAAAATGTTAATGGTCAATATTATTCATTTGGTCCTAGTTTTAAAACAGAGAGAAAGTTTTTCTCAGTCCTATTCATAAGTCAACTCATTTTAACATGCATGTATTATTTTGTCATTTATTTAGTACAGTGTGGATTTTTTTTTAAAGTATATATATTAACAGAGATGAATTTAGAAAGCTGTTATATTTTAATGCATTTTAAGATTTTTTTTTATTATTAGTATGTGTGAAACATGTTAAAAGCTAAGTTCTTTACTATTTTAATAGTTAGTGTTAGTTTTTTAACGATAATTAAAAGTAATGAATGCCAAGTCAGTTATATTCTTTTATAATAATTATTTATATATTTAGGTTTCGTGTTAATCATCACGTAACATTGGTTTTTTAAGGATCAAATTGCGGTCTAATGGGTAAACGAGAGGGTTATATGTTAATACAATTGAAATGACAAAACATATAGCTTCGTTTTCCTCTTATTTATTCGGGCTACATATATATAGGGTGATGTGTGTTTTATTTTAAAAAAGAGAAAATGATTCTATATCAATAAATTGAAAAGAAAGTGATATATATGGACAAGAATTTACCATATATAATGGTTATACACATAAATACAAATTAAACAGGAGTCATTTACGATAACAATGAATTAGTCTGGGTACATCTTGGATTGCTTAAATGATATTGGAATGTTGTCACTGAAAATATTAGAAAATTTCAACCGTGGAAAAATGAACCAGGGTTGTTTTTTTTATAAAAAAAAATATGCAAAAAATATATATATTCTTTATCTCTTTTTGTTTTCTTCCCCCGTAATTTGATACCTTTCCGAGAGTCAAATCTAGTAGTGTTGTTTTATATGATTAAGTCATGATTAGAAGTCATGAACAAACCATTCAATGCATCTTCTATAAATTATTATATGAGTCGAATCGAAATGAGACACATTTGATTTTGTTTGATCACATGAGATAGGATTTGGACAGTGTGTTTCTTGGAAAGTTCTTCCGAATGAGATTGATGAGGTGGAAGATACAGATAATGTCAGGGTCTCCCTTAGCTCAATTACGCAATTTTTCAAAAAAGCAATGTATGTACTTTACTTGATTAACTCCGTATTTCTCAAAAATTACAAATATATATGGAAAAAGTACTTTTAATTTGAAATACAAAGATGTTAGGAAAGTAAAATTTATGTGGTTCTACTCGGGAGTTTACTCTTCCACGTATAGTTGTGAAGGAGGCATAAGACTCACCTTCCCAGAAATTAAAATTAACCATTTTAACAAGCAAAATGAAATGTGTTTCACTATGATAGGTTCTAATATTTAGTTCTTATACACACACACATATATATAGAGTATTATACTACCTCTTCATCTAAATATATATCAGACTTTAATTCATTTTGTCTTACAGATTTATAACTTATTTTTTAAAGTATCACTATTAGTTACATATACTAAGGAGTTTTCATCTAATGATAGTCATGATGTAAAAGAATCAACTCATATTTATTACAAATAACTAACTTAATTAATTTATTTTAATATTAAGAATAAAAAATACCTCTTATATTAAGAATAAAAAATAGTATATATATTACATAAAATTAATGAAATGTTGAGAAAAATAATGCATATATGCAATGTATGCATGTATGACATTTACTTTGTATGTATTTATCCTTTTTTTATTTCTTAATATGATAATATTTTAATTATCGCAAAGATAAATTAATCACTCTATTGAATGCATGTACAAGACATGTCTTGTACATCAATCTCAATAATCTGATAATTGTTCATATAATATTTGATAAAGAATTTTTTTTTTTTCATGGGTGGGGCCTACAAGAAATTCTTTTTTGTGTTCTTCCCCCCTCTTGAATTCATGTTGATTTGAACACGTGAATACGGTCCAAACAGCTTAAAGACATTCTGTAATTCACCAAACTAGAGATTAATTAATTATGGAGAGCTTTTTGTTGTCTACTTGATTATTGATTAACTATAAATACTTGACATTAAACCAAAACATTCTTCATTTTTTTTGGAAGTGTTGTGACAAAAAATTAAAGCATTGGAATATAATTTGCAATATCGTTAATCAAAACATTCTTCATTTTTTTTGGAAGTGTTGTGACAAAAAATTAAAGCATTGGAATATAATTTGAAATATCATATCTTGTCAAATCTAATTATTTAACAGATATATGGTCGGAGACAAAAGGAGGAATCTAACAATACGAAATTTTAATCAAGCATCAACTACAAAATAAAAATCGTAAGAGGTCGAGGTGGAGAATAATTTTTTCAGACGTTTATTTTTTGAAGTATGATAATTTTGTTTCATTAACCAATATTCGCCCGCGATTTTGAGAACTTTCATTTTTCTTATTTTTATAAGATTTGGAGACACTTATATGTATATACCTTTAAAATACTATAAGAGAAAGTTAAAACTATAGTAGTTGTGGGTATCTATTTTTTTTTTAATGATCGACGTAGTTTAGGAATTTAAATATGACTAGTTTATATAACCTAACTTCAACTGACTCTCAATTTTCTCTAAATTCCGGAATTATGGTTTTTCTATTAAATCAGTCGGTTCAATTTAGTCTCACAATGAGGCGCACCTCTGTACTTCACTCGAATTGAACATTTTTTTAATCATGAATTATATTACACAGATTGAAAAAAAAGACTTGATTTAACATGGATAGAATTGAGTTAGAAGTGAAGAATAATAAAAGGGAAGAAAGGTGAATAGTTAAAGAATCTCAAATCTCGTAACATGATTTAAAAAAAAAAAAAAAAAGAATCTCATAACATGCACACATACTTTAGAGATAGTTGGTCACCTTCACATGGGTTTTACAGGAGGTTGAAGCCATGCATGTGAAAGGGATACCTTGATTGGTTGAAGGTACATCCTTCCCATATTTAACCTTTGTTGTTTCTAACATTTTGTGTAACTTTGTACTTTAAACTCCTACTTCCCCTCACGCCACATGCTTTCCTATTACACCCCCCCCCTTTTCGTAGGTACCTACTAGAGCGATCTAATGACTAATCCCTTCGCATTCTATAAGACAATATAAGGGGCGGATGCTGGTTACAAGTATTTAACGCTGCTCCATTCGCAAAGTGAGGATTGAACCTCGATTAAGGTAGCAAAGACCCTTATCATCTCACTTAAGATCTTGTGGTTTCCCTATTACTTCCCTTTAAGCCACTTTCCCTTTGAGTTTGGATCTAGGATGTAACTTTTTTTTTCTTTATGTTGAAAAAATTATTTTGCAAGTAAGCATACTTTCTCACAATTTTTAATTTGATACTTATGCCGTTTTCTCTATTTATTAATTTTTTTAATTTCATTTTATTGGTCCTATAATTTTACTCTGTTAGTATGACCTTATACAAGGATTAAAGATGTTAATATAACAAAGTTAAGAGATTTAATAAGGGAAGAAAAAAATATAAGTACCAGATTTAAAACTACAGAAAAATATAAATACCTATAAAATAGTCTTTCTTTTTTAAGAAGAAATAGTGCACACCAAAAGCACTTAAAAAAAACAGTGCAATATTGCTTGCAAGAGGAAAATTCCAGGAAAATACTACTTTTTTTTTCTTCCAAAAAGATCACTCTAATTAGCAGAAATGATGCATTGGTTAGACCGACGTTTCCTGCATTTGCATTAATATTAACGACACCTCCAACCATTTTCACAAATTCCATAATATCATTAACAACTCATTTTTTTTCATTATTTAAAATGTTTCCTACACTTGCAATAATAGTATTGACAACACCTTCAACTATTTTCACAACTTAGTTGATGCAGTCTACAACTTGATTTTTTTTGTTGTTGCAATTTTTAAACTTGGCAATTCAACCAACGGGGGTAATTATTTAAGTACTTTCGTTTTTTCGTGGTTTGGAATTGATGCAATGAGTGAATACTTATGGCTTAAATAATGAAGCTCTGCTTGAATTAGCCAAATTTGAAAATTGCAAAAAAAAATAATTGTTAACGGTGTTTTCAGAGTTGTGAAAATGTCTAGAGGCGCTGTTAATATTGTTGCAAGTATAAGAAAGAGCTTGAATAATAACCCCTTGATTGCGTTCTTCTTCCTAAATTTTGAAGTGTTTGAAAACAGTTTTTAATGGTATCAAAATTGTGAAAATGGATATAGGAAATGGCTTAAAAACGTATCCCCTTCTTAAATTCCTCCTAAGTTTTGAAATGATTAAAAGTAATTATAAATGAAACTATCCAAATTGTGAAAAAGACTAGAGGATGTTAGCATTGTTATGAAATGCCTACCTTTCCTTTTTTTTTAAAAAAAAATGCTCATAGGTAGTTTTATCTTTAAAATCTCATGTGCTATCTGATCAATATGTCATTTTGTTTATTAAAGTGACATTTTTAAAATTTTAAAACAGTATTGTAGCTTAAATATAAATATATATAACATAATAATAACAATCGGATGCCGGTCATTTAAATTTGATTTGGCCAGCGCCTATGTGGCGTAACGACATGGTAGCCACCTAATGGTGGCCTTTAACAGGATTCGATCCCTGCCCACAAGCTATACTTGCCTAAAAACAAAATTGATTTGGATGATCTAGACAAATCCGTATATGCTTTGTACCCAAGCAAATGGTACCAATCAATTTGCTTCATAAACAAAACAAAACCACTTTGTTCTGTGTGTAAGGAGACTTGACTATACAAATGATACAAATAATTATTAATGCCTCTTCGTACTATATAGTCCTCTCTACTATGATTTGAGGAAGGACCAAAAGTAGAGAAGTAAATCCAAAGAAAAGTTCATCATCTCCCCCACAAACACACATGCACCTAAACTCCTAAAGTTCATCAGTTCTTGAGATCCGTCCACATCCAATCTACTGGTGAAAATAACACATCATGGCTCCAAAATTTATAAAGATGTCAGTCGTGGGTCTTCCTGAGAATCCGAAGCCACCATTTTCAACATTGATTTAAAAAACATACCACCTCCAGTCCTTAATACAAAAATTAGTTAGTAATTCAATTTGATTTTAAATATAAAATCTTAATTCATTTTGTTTTGAATATTTATAAATTTCTTCCTAAGTATCCTATAGTAATTACATATATTAAGGAATTTTCATTAATAAGTAACTCTAAAGTACATAATTAACAATGATATTTTAGTAAAAGTCACATCTTCGTAAATTAGTTATCAAATTCTTATATTAAAAATCGGATGTAATATAAAAGAAAATATCAATACTATACGGTTTAAAGTAAACACTAGTTTTGATGTGGTTTTGAGTTATGAAATTTGATATCACTGCTTCCAAATTTTAATGACAAACATAAAAAAAAAAAAAAGTCAAAATTGATGGACATAAAGATAATATTAATCATAATATCAACATACATAGACTCCTGTTATAGAAATCAATTATGCACATGAACAAGGTGCATTTGAAGCTGGCTCTTCTTCTTCCCCCTCCCACCATACTGGATCAAATTCAAATCAGACGCTTGAAGCATCCATTATTTCCTTTTGAGAAAATACTGAATACGTAAAATTACAGTTGACGAAAACCAAGCTGCATGGACAGTATTGATCTGAGTTGTGTGGTCCAAGATGATGATTATTGGCACTAAATTAATTCAGAACCCTGATAATAACTAATAAGCAGTAAAAAACAGGCCTACGATCACAATGTATATATTTATTGATGAAGCTAGCTATATATATGGGCTTTATTATTCTAACGCACAAAAACATATTCTGCAGCAGCAAATTAATTAAATGTTGTCTTTTATGTATTTTCATTCATTTGAACATATCCTCCTCAGAGAGGATATAATCAATCATATTACAAGCTCATATAATTAATTAATTTCTTAGGTGGTCCTGTTTTCTTTTGTGGAAAATGCCTTTCATTTTCCTCATGTCTCAAAACCCATCACCATCATACAGCTCATTCATCTGTGCCTCCTCTGTGCCTGCCTCAATTTTGCCGCAGGATCATTATATATAGCTTGGATTTGTTCAGTACAATGTGATACTTGACACCTAATATAAAAGTTAATTAATTAATCTAAAAAAATAAAGAAATAATAAATATATGTTAATAGAATACTTTTGCGAACTATGTATATTAGTTAGAACTATTTTTTAATAGAATATTTATTATGTGTAACTGTTATAAGAATTATTTTGAAAATAAATAAATATGAGAGACAAAATAAATTAAAATATTATATTTATGATCAAATTGAATGTCAAAGTAATCCTTATATTAAAAAAAAAAAGGAGGTAATATATATTATATTGGGCCCTCAAGTGAGAAGCATATATTGCTTCAGTAAATAAATGCATATGCATGCTCCAAATTATGTGTATTGATTAAAATTATTATTTGATGAAATATTTAACATGTGAAACTATTATAGGGATTATTTTAAAATAAATAAATAAATATGAGAAACAAAGTGAATTAGAATTTTATATTTAGAACCAAATTGAATGTCAAACTAATTCTTATATTAAGGAATAATTAAATCACTGTCTAATCACAACTATCATAAATTTTGTTCTTAGATCACGATGATTTGAAAACTTTAGGAGGATTTATGGTGTCTAGTTTTAGCATAATACTCTATCTGCGATTCTTAATAGTTAATATTGGAGCTGGTCAGGGTCTGGTTTATATTTGATTATAAATATAAAATTTTAATTCTTTTTACTTTTTTATCTTTTTATTTTTATCCAAATTAATTGACGGAATTTATAAACTATATAATAGAGAAGTTTCAGGGCGATATAATTAACTGATTTATTTGGCATACTTAATTTACCTAAATTAATTAAGTTGTTTTTATATTAAGCATTGGAGGGAATGATAAATTAGGGTTTCTGGTCCAAGAAGGTTGGTACGTGTTAAATGCTGTCTGCGTCTGATGCGGTTCAGTGCTCTTATCAGAAGCCAAAATCTGCACAAGCAGCTTTATAATCACATTCATGGCTTTATGTATATCTATGCCCGAAAGTCATGTAATAAATTTTCACGGACTGACAAATCTTATTTTTAGTCTTTTATGGATGAACTAATTTTCAATCGAAAATATGTTCCTGAATAATAATCTACCTATTTTATATATAATATAAATTTTTTTCCTAGATTATACTATTCAGAAGTTATTTCTCAAACTACGTTAAGCCCATGTTTAATTTATTTAATACAGTGACAAAAATGTATAAAATTGATAATAAAATACTACTTCCGGTTCTTAATATAAGACCTTATTTGAATTTTATTTTGATTCTAAATATAAGACTCTAATCCACTTTGTCTCTCATATTTATATTTTTTTTTCAAAATAATCCTCTTAACAATAGTAGTTATAACCAACACATTTAATTAGTAAGGATATTTTATGAAAGACAACACATATTTATTATAAATAACTAATTTAACTTCTTTATTTAATATTCTCAAATTAGTCAACTAGTTTTTATAATTATGACCGGAAGTAGTATTACTTCTGGTGTCTCAATTATAGAGATAAAGGCAGGCGGATCTGCAGGCTGAAAAAACCAAAGAGCACATCGGCCAGGTTAAGATATGGGTCAACAAGGAAAGGCATGGGCTTGACGCTGCGACCCAACCCAACAGAGGAGGCCCAATAAGAACTGCATTGAGGTCCATTTTCAGAGGTCAAACAAACAACTGCTCTAGCTTTCCCCTGCCAATTGGCGAATTGGCAGCAGTGAGCCTACTGATCAACACAGAGACACTCAAGACCAACAAGAGTTAGGACTAATGAAAGAGTTTAATTTCTTATACTGTGGTGAATTGAGATTCAGTGTCCGTGTCTCGAACATAATTATTTCTAATAGGAAGATATCTGTGCATATGAAGGGAAAAAAAAATGCATAGGACACTTAGAAGAAGAAGAAAAGAGATGCAAATAGCATTCCAATTTCTTCCAGCGTATGGATATCCATGCTTGACACTTATGCTTGTTCTGTTTAGATTTCTGTCATATTCCTTGTAATTGGATTTACTTTAGATCATTTTCATATCATCATACGTAAGCACTTTTTCTCTTATTACTCTAATCTTAGTAAAAGCACAAAGTAAATGCTTTTTCTTTTCTTCTTTTTTTTTTCCTTTTCTTTTGAAGAAAAAGTCAAAACGATATTAAATAAAAACAAAATAAATGTCTCGACTTGAAGTATGCTTGTCTTTTGGATATATGAACATGGTTGCAAATAAAATAGTAAGATAACGTAGTTATAGATTAATAACTATTGCTTAGTCATATTTCATTTCAATATACTTAATATGTACACACAACCTTTGGTTTGTGAATATCTGTGTATTATGCCATACTGATGGCAAATGAGAAAATAACTGCTATAGGGAAATTGAATATGTACTTTATGTTACTTTTATGATGATATATTTTCACTATCCTGCCAGATTTGTTTTATTATAAAATTCATGTAAACTATGCTAACTAATTTTTGATCCCTCTTTTGATTCTGCATATCACATCTGAAAAGAAAAATTAGATCTAGATTTTCAGCATCCAAAATGAATATTCTTTTCTTCTAAATTAATGGGGCAGGTACTAATAGCCTGATATTACAAGCAAGATCAAACCTATGACCTTTCACTTGTAGAAAAGTATCTATGCCACCTACAAGGCCTTTGGCCCAAAATGAATATTCTAGTACAAGAGCCATTAGACTAAAGGTTACAATTTCAGTTGTTCAAGGAGCCAATATTGAGTCAGTTAAATGTTCTAAGCACTCCTGTCATAGTCTGTCTAGGTGCACTGCCGAACTTTTAGTCAATAGACAGTATTTTCTCTGTTACAATGTGCATCGTAGTTGAGCCTTTTTTTTTTTGGTTGCATACCTTAGCAATCTTTATTTCATATGTTAAAATCCTGACTTTCAGAATTACAGCTCCATCAATTAGTGACATTTTCATTACTGCGGGACCCCTGGACCTTGTACCCTTACTGCAGCATTCTTAACCTAGAAAATGAATGATTTTGTTAGCATCTCAGCTCACCATATAATGCCAAATTGATGATAAGAGGATGCCTTGCTTCTTTCTCCCAGTTAGTGCACATGGTTATGACAAGAAGACATACCGCTTGCACAACAAGTGTTACTGCCATACCTATCCAGAGACCCTATTTGTAGAACAAACCAATATTATTCAAAACAAGTAGCTTCAATTGAAAGTGTTTTACACCAGGAGATGGATGGAACCTTACTTTTACTTTCATGTGGAGGGCAATAGAAAAGACTACAGCAAACGGAACACCCACAAGATAATATGTATAAAGATTCACAAGTGCACCAACTTTCTGCCAACCACACCCTCTTGCAACACCTTATTTACAAAAATATTGCCAATTACTTGTCAATGGTGAAGTTCACATGCACAGAGAAACATAGGCCACAGACATATGACTAATACAAATGCAGTATGTAATCGTACCATGTGATCTTTGGCTCTTATTCCTTCTCCATTTGAGGATTAAAAATAAGTGATATGCACATTTTACACTCAGTTTAATGAGCAGATGTCAGTACCTGAGAGTACAGTTTGAATTGAATCCATGAAGGTTGCACCTGGCCACAATTGGCAGAACGGATGCAACATGTCTCACTACTTCATGTACATTGGTAAATATTCCACCCCAAATATTTCTTCATAGCATCAGCAAAGAAAACTCAAAAGCTCCCACTATGACAGCCATGAATAAGGTGACTTTAAGTGCTAATTGTGCAGCTTTTGGAGAGCCAGCCCCTAGTTCGTTTGATATTCTTATACTGTTAGAGTTGAGATGCATAATAAAACTTGTCAAAGTCCAAACTAGGATCAAATTAATCCTTGTCATACTAAAAGCTATATAAACTTCCACTGGGGTTGTTTTGCATAATAAAAAAAAGGCATAAATTTTTAGCAAGAAACCACTGACCTTGCAGCAACCCCATTCCAAAGGGCAACATCCAAAACATACCAGATGTATTAAAACTGCAGAAGGAGTTCAAAATCCATAAGGAATATGTGTGTTGTCTGTGCAGATGCCATAAAGAATTTAGTACTAACTAGAGCATGGCTTCTCACAGAAAAACTTACCATATAGAAGAAACCAAAGTTTGCAGTTTTGGATTAGGAAAAGTACCAGGCAGGATCACCATCAATTCAAACATCCATGATTCTAATCTGTTACACCAAAAACCAAAAAAAAAAGAAAAACTTGTCAACAACAATCATAACATTATCTATTCCTGAGAAAAGTAGATAGCAATTGAGTCCTTGCAAAACATTTTATCTAATGGTGAAGAAAAAATAAAGATGAACCAATATATTGGATCCTTTGGGGAATGAACGATGCCTCAAAAATAAGAATCATGCCAGACCATGAGAGCTGAAGGAAGAGCAAGTCTGAAAAACTGCGGGATGTTATGAAAGGATTCTCTTGAAAAGCCCCGTCCAAGTCCTCTTGCATGAAGAAGAGTACTTGATATAAAGTGCTAGCAACAACAAATTAATCCAATTTGAAATGGAAAATGCGATGGCAGCTCCTTTGATTCCAAGGCCAGCTTTTAGAACCAACACCCAACAGAAAAGGATGTGTATTAAGCTTGTGATTCCAGTAGTGAGAACCAGAGGAAAGACTATGCTCTGGTTTTGAAGGAATTTAATGTTGCACTGAAGAAGACCAAAAGCAAAAAGGCTTGGAATCATGTGATGAGCAAATACTCCGGCTTCTTTTGAAATATTGTGGTCTTGATGCAATAAAACTAGAATAGGTCTCAAGTTAGCCAAAGTAATGGTCTGGACTATATCAACAAGTAAGATTACCAACATGCCTCTCTGCATATAAATGCCAAGCATGTGATATTGCTCTGCTCCATATGATTGACCACAAAATGTGTCTAAGGCACTCGCCATTCCCCTCTAAAAGCATTGAACAAAGCAGATTTTGAGTATGTGTAAAGGCTCTTAAAATTGATGAAAAACTGAAAGGTTGAGGAAAGCAAGAGACAATGAAATTCTATGGTTGGTATTCAGGATGTTTAGATCCCTTACCACAGTTTGATCATTAGAAAAAAGGCATTAAAGCGTAAAGCAATGGACTTTGATTACATGAAATGTTAAATTTTGAGAAAACAAAACTGAAGGATCGCAATATCATGAAATGACAGTCGAAACTTCCAAGAAATCACTCAAGCTCTTAAAAAGCATAATATCAAAGACTTAGTAATCAACTTAGATAAGTGGGATGTTAGATCTTGCGGGAAAAGGCAGATCCTAAGTCTCATAACTCAACTTCTGATAATTTGCATGTGTTTATCACAGAGGCAGAGAAGAAACACTACGAACGCATCAACACTGTAAAACCAGTGGCATTGAAAAACGAAGTAGCCATTGAAGCACTGGATAGAGGCAATTCTCCGAGATGACCCACCAAAATCAGCGAAATCACTTGTAAAATGTACATAAAAAAGCCCGCAGAAATCATTGGTCCTGCTAGCCATAGCCGCTTCTTTGCTTCGCTCGCAGTTTCCTTTCTCCACAACCCCATTTCTTGAGATGCAATCGAATTTAATGCTGCAAATCTAGACTAAAGGAGGGAGGGAAAAAAAAACAATTGAGACTTGAGAGACGCAACGTTTACTTAGCAATAAAATCCGAATTTAAAATCTTTTACAAACACACAGGAGTATAAAAGTAAAACCATCTTAAACAAATTATAATACAGTCGATGTTGGTGACTTTTCACACATATATTAATGCACTTTTTTATTTCAACAAGATCATTTTTTAATTTCAAAATCATGCTCAGTTCTACTTGCTGCATGGGCACATGGCATGCCAGCATCCGCACGAGGCCAATTTTCCAGAGGCACGAAGACTACTTAATGAGTTTGACTTGTTTTTCACCAGTGGCCAAACTAGAATTTTCGATGTCTTATTCATAGTGGAAATAATCGTGAAGGCTGTGAGTTGGATGGACTTTTCTGTCCATTGCGATACGTGATTTTTCTCTTGGTACTATGGGAGATTCAGGTCAATGCAAGATTCTGCAGGATCGGCCACCAGTCAACGGTCAGAATGACCAGAAAACCAAAAAAAAAAAAGGAAGGTTAAAGACACTCCTCAGGCTGTCATGGTCCGTGGATGACCAAATGAGAAAAAGAAAACCATTCTTAAGGTACCCATAGTTTTCTTTATTTCTTTTTTTTTTTTTTAATTTTTAAGACGTTCATGAGCAAAGCCCAAACCATATGGATTGGAATATAAGATGAGTTAACCATTTTTACATATTTTGGTATTTATTTTTCTCAACCCAACCTGCAATTTGAATTCATAACTTTGTAAGTTATAAACTGATTTCTTATCACCTAGATCAATTTTTGTTGACTCTCATTTTATTATGCTTATCCACATTTTCAAGACTTTGTATTTTCCTCTTTTTTTTGGCATTCTTTTCATGGATAAATCCTGTAATCAATAATCAAAATATTCCTCCGGTCCTACATAATAAGGGCCTTACATTTAGAACCGGAGGAGTATCTATTAAAACATTTATGAACTTTTTAAAAAAATATTATTTATAAATTATCAACAATACAGTTTATATCCCAATGATAGAGAAAAGTGGATTTTGCACCGAAAACACCGAAGAGTACGCGGGCCTGATTAACATATGGACCAACAAGGCCAGGTCTGGGCTCGGCGTTGCGACCCAACCCAACAGAGGAGGCCCAATATGGCCGGCTTTGAGTTTTCCTTCTCATTCGCTTGTCTTTCCTTCGCGTCCACTCTCTCTCCGTCCCCTTCACCCATTTCCAGGTTTCTCTCTCCGTAGTCCATTTCCAGAGGTCAAACAACAAACAATTGCTCCTAGTTTTTCCTTGCCGATTGGCGAATTGGCAGGAAAGCATTGAGCCAACTAATCAACACAGAAACACTCAGAAGAAAAAAGAAAAAAGAAATACAAGCAAATAGCATTCTGATTTAGACACATAGAAATAAAGGGAGGAGAAAATGGTGGAAGGGACCTCCAACGATGACTTATTGAGGACGCCGGAAGCCATTAGATCCTCCGAGGCAAGCGTCTTTATTCGCTTACTGAAAATTTTGTTCTATATTCGATTTCCTCCATATATGATATTTCCTGCTTGCATTATCCAGCTCTGATTCGCATGTTCTCGCAGTGTAATGCGCCTGTCATCCCTGTGTTTGCTTTTATTTAAGTGTTTATAGAATTTCTTCTGGGGAATGGGTATCCTTTGGTTGCCGTTATAAATTTTTCGAATTTAGTGTGTTTATGTGGGGTTTTTGGAATTTTTTGTATCCAAGTAATAAACTTGGGTTTTGAAATTAGTTCAGTGCCATGGTACAACCCAAAGCAATTGTATTCATTTTTACCTTTTTTTCTCAAGGAAACAGAAAGCTGATATTCACATGCTTTTCGGTAGGAATGCTACATTTTAACGGGTAGAATAGTACATGTAAAATTGCAGTTGGACATTTGTGCCTGTGCAGGTACGCGGTTAAAGCATGTTAAATTTACAGTGGAAACGAAGTCAAATGAAGATAGCTAGAAACTTCAGAATAAATAGAATTTTTTTTATTCTTAGAGATAAAGGATAAACGAAGTTTATATAACTTTCTGTGTTATATTATAAATAAAGTTACAATGGCTTCTTACATGACAAAATTCCTAGTAGCCACCACAGTGACATGGCTTTCTCTTTCATGTTTATCAGTGAACTTAAAAACTGGGACTTCACTATCTAGGTAAGGACAGTTCTGTTTTTAGTTACTCAACAAGGAGAATGGATTGTGAATAGAGCTAAATCTGCTGAGAAGTTGTCTCTTGAGATTTCATCATGATTGCTTTTAGACATTGAGTTTTTGCTTAGTGGTTTGTGCATTATTGTTGAGAAGGAAAAGAAGATTTTTCCCCCCACAATGCATGCTTTGTTTATGAACTTTCACTTCCTATTTCTTCAAAATAAAAAAGGGGGAAAATAATATAGTTTTGGATGCTTGTGTAGTTTGTTATGTGCCCACTATGATTCAGTCTTTTATAGTACATAGATAACTTCATGTATGTTATTGCTTGCTATTTTTTACAGTTTGAAAATTTTGTAGCTTCCTTGGTTGCTCATATAAAAGTCAAATTTAGGAGCAATATGTGACTGCGGTTACGGACAATTACGAGACAACTTGCTGGGGATGTGGACTGCGCCTACTACTTCCATCTTGTACATCTGTTTTCAAATGTGCCTGGTGTGGGGCCATAACAAATCAAAACAAACAAAAACATGAAAACAAGTGCTTTAAATGGAGACGACTTCGTGATCGATGTGTTGTTCCTATTGTCATCTTGTTTATGCTCTTTGTGATATGTAAGCCACTATTGATGCTGGTGCAGTTTTTCTTTTACTTTCTGTTATCTGTTGTCATGTTTGATCAGAATTCTTATTCATCCAATCATCCTTGGTTCCGCCCAAAATTCATCGCAACCCCCCAAAATATTTTTTTGTTCTTATTGCTCATACACATTTGTTCTTGAGAACTTGTCATTAAATTTTTGTCCAGTTGAATGATTTTTCCTTTCCTTTCAGAAGTTATATTGAGAAAATTAAGATGGGTGTTGGTTCCTTGTTAGAGATCAATTAATGCTGCAAGGATAATTATATTAAAGAGCAAATTGTTCTGACCAAATTGTTGATGGACCAATAGTAGTGGGTGAACAAATGCGCCACCTCGATAGGAAACTATTAACTTCCTGCAGTTCCTAGTCAGTCTACTGGATGGAAATTGTTATAAAAGATTATTTATTATGACTAGCCATGATTTAGTTCTGCTTCTTTTAATTTCATTAGGTTGAATGTGTCTAAAAGTACTTGTTGAAAAGGGGATGTTTTGAAGGTACAGGAGAAGATCAAATGCATTTGCAAAAGAAAAGTACTCTGCTAGATGTATCTTACCTAATTCATAATGGGTATGGGATATGTCTTACTTTAAGTATTAAAATAACTAGATAGTGGGCTTTATGCTCACGCAGAGTGTACTAGTGTGAGGTGAGTCGTTCATGACTTATGAATAATGAGCTTCCTGTAGATTTTACATTGTGTATTGGTATATGAATTATGATATCATAAGTATGTGGGTTAAATGGTCCAAATTGTGTCAACGAAGCATATCCGTAGTATTGCTAATTATATAAAGTGATATACTCTGTACCACAACACATCATGAATTAGGTAACTTTGATTAAGATTTGGCTCGGAGATTGGTGAGTACGCCATTATTCTCTTGTTTAAACCAATTCTGATGCCACCCTTGCATTTGACCACTTTGTTCTCGGTGGCTAAACTTATCTGTGTGTCTCCTGGTGGAATGTCTGACTATGGATGCTTAAGTATACTAGCTTATCGGCATTATTGTTGTATTAGATACATCTGTCAGGATGCAATAATAACTTAAAAGATAGGATGTTCCTTACTTATATTCATATGGCAATCTCATGGTCCACTCCACAATGTGTCTGATGTTCTTGAGTAATATGCTTTTCTGTTATCCACTCTAGATGGAGATAAGTATTTTATATTAACAAAATGAATACTTTCAACACTTGCTCTCAAAAATGAACTGTTGAGAGAACTATTCTGTACTTATTATAACGTTCTTTTGTTTTCTGATGCAGTTGGAGGAGTGTGGGCAGTTTATCCCTTTCTCCTTACATTCAGTCTTTCTGGGATTACTCACTGCATTATAACAGCAATCTTGTCCATATCCACGATTTCCTTTTTCAGCCTGGCGGCATTTAAGTGTGCAGGCACACCCCCAAATATATTGTGGGGAAGCTACCCTACTGTTGGGAAAGGGGACCTTGAAAACTACACTTTCTGTCACTACTGCTCAAAACCAAAGGCACCTGGAACTCATCATTGCCGTTCTTGTGAAAAGTGTATTCTGGACATGGATCATCACTGTCCCTTTGTAAGTTTTCATCATTTCTTGAATGTTGAAATTTCATAATCTGTGGCACATTCCCTGAAATCTTCTGGACAATGATATACACCATGTGTGGCATCTTTGACCATACAACTTTTGACCTATTAATATATTGTTTAGTTTAACCTGTCAAATAGATTATTAGAATTAAATGTTACTTCAGTTGGAATTTTGTTGTATACTGGAAGCCTTCTGTATAATCTTGAGTTATATCTGTTCTTCTATTTTTTTCCCCCCTCAGTTTGTTGGGCCTATCTTTCAATGATGAAAACATATGATACACCAACTGCCTTTGTAAGAAATGAATGAAATCTTATGTAAAGAACAAATGAATGATTACATAACATGTAGCAGTGACTTTGGCATCTTCGTGTTGTCACCTTTGGTAGGCATTTGCAGTGACAAAGGGGAAGTGTGCAAGCAATAGACTTGGGGTTCTATTATGAGTTTGGAGTTTTGAATACGGGAAGGATAACTGTTATTGGAGTATTTACCTGCTGAATTTAGGACTCAGCAGAACAAGGATTTTGTGAGTACTAAGGTGTGAATTAAGGGAGTCGAAGACATTCGAGAACTAGTGGTTTTGATAAGCAAGAATATGGTTTTGTCAGAGTCCTGATTTCAGAAAGCAAAGAGAATGATTTTGGGGTGTTTTATTGCTAGGTAAACGGTACTTATATTAGAGAAGAATAAGAAGAAAAGAATTGGTTCACAAGAATTCAACAGAAACCTCATTTAATCAGCTATCAAATTTCAGCTCCCAATCTTTCTGTTAATGATCTTCCAATAAAGGATTTTGCAAAGCTCTAAACTTCCATACACAACAGCCTCAAGTTCTCTAGACTTCCAAATACTATTTGCATGCTCTTTTCTGGAATGACATCTTTTCCATCATAACAAACTTGAATTTTTGTAAATTTTGAAATACTTAGGGGGTGTTTGGCAAAACCAAAACCTAGGTTTCAGAATCACTTTTTCGCAAAACGAGGTAATCTCCTCCACATATTTACTTCGTAATCCGTAAAAGCACTTCTGAAACCATGGTTTGGTTTCTATCCAAACATCCCCTTAAAGACAATCACGAGAATTGCTTTTTGTTTTATTTGCTAGAAATAGTGTTTCTTTATGTAGTGTATGTCAACAAAGGGTAATTTTTCGCTCATTTCAGTTAACAGACAGCTATTGTCCAGGCTGACATTTTGGGATAAAAATTAAAAGGGCTGATTCTAGTAATATAAAGAAGTAAGGAAAGGTGGGAATAGTTCTGCTTCTATCCACAATTGAAGGGGTGAGAACTATTCTTGATGGACTACTTCCAGATCGTGGTGGGATTTGTTGCCCGATTGTAGTGTGTGTAGGCGACCTTTTTAACTCAGTGAAGCATGCTCATGCGACAGTTTCTCACATGCCACTAATTAGTGTGTATACGTGTGTATTCAAAGAGAAAGCCAAATCAGCATTTTAATATGTTTAATGTACCCCACCCTTTAATTTGTATAATGAAATGTACTAAAATAGAGATATTAAATTGTATTATTCAAATGTACAATGAAGAACATTAGAAAAGAATTTTAATAATGTAATCTTGGTGGGGCTTCATGTCTATAACTATCTTTTTTCTTGATTGTTCTCCTGGATATGGAATCAGTCGTGTCCAAACTGTGCTCTCGCTGAAAGTATAATATTTTTTTCTGGCATGTCCATAAGCTTGTTGGATGCATTTGTTACCAACATGTCGTGTAAGTGTTGTTCTGCGTGTCCCACACAGCTGAAGATAGTTCTGTACTTGTATGAAAAATGGTGTTTGATTGCCATTGCCTGTCAACTCTGACGAAGTGGATGCTTTTGGTATTCATTCTATTATCAATAACACCATGGCTAGGCTGCAAATTTTCTTTATGAGGAGGAATCTGAAAGCTTTATTGGTAATTGGTTTTGTAACCTTTCGCAGATTGGGAACTGTGTTGGCGCAGCTAATCACCGTGACTTCATTGCCTTCCTTATTTCGGCTGTGGTCAGTACCCTATATGTTTCAATCATGTCTGCATATGCAAGCTTTCTCATATGGCCATCTGTGAAATACTCCTCCCTTGGGGGCCTCAAAGGGATTACTAGAAGAGATATGGTTTGGAGAGCCATGAATGAAATTATTTCTGCTCTCCTCAGATCTGTTCTGCTTCTACCCACAAGGGGACTTGTTCTTGTCTATCTGTTTTTTTCGAGCTTTTCCGTGCAAATAGGACTGAGTGTTCTTCTGTGGCAGCAACTTTCTTACGTATATGAGGGGAAAACTTATTTGAGCCACCTCAGTTCACAGGCAGATAAATCGGAAGGGAAGAAAGATTGTCAAAATTTTGTTAGATTCTTTGGTTTCCCCTATTATATAGCAAGATTTTTGCCAAACTTTCGTATGGGTAGGAAAAAGCACACAAAGTGAAACTGGCACAATTATGTAATTTTATAAAAGGCTGGTTGTCATTCTTGTGAGAGTGCATTTCACAGTATTCTATTTTTTGTTTATAAATCTATGTCAGATTGCCACTGTATGATTGAAATCATTGTCGGAAATATGTGCTCGCTTGTTGCCTCTCTTAAATTCCAAATTTAATTATGTAAATAATGATAGTATTACTCATAGCATATTATTTGTTTTTTATAGCATTTTTTGGCTAATGAATGAAATGATTCATTCATCTTACTCCCTCGTGTTGTATCTTGGTCTTTTTGTTATGAAATATAGATATAGTAATTATATATTGGTCAACGTGCCATTTTGACTTCACTCCGTGATGATTACATTTTGCCCGGGAAAATTCATATTGTTAATAGAAAATTAGAAATAAAGCTTATTTTCTCTACTGTTCTTATTATAAGACACTTTTTAGGAAGTAGTTTTAGTATTTTTCACAAAAGTCCTTTGATAGTTTCAATGAACATTAAATATTTTTTTCATATATGTCTACATTTAATAAGAGTAATGAGAATTAGTATAAATTAATACTTCCTCCGTTCTTTATTATAAGAGACGAATAACCGAATTATATTGATTAAAAAAGCAGTTAAAATTAGTTAATAACAATTAATATGTAAAAAATATAATTTCTTTTCCAAAAATGCCCTTATTAATAAGAAGAGAGAGTATGAGAGAGAACAATTAAATTATTGAAAGAAAGAGAAGGGGAATGGAGAGAGAGTGTGAGTTGGAGACAATAAATATGGATAAAATAGGAAATCAACACAAAAAAGTAGAGATAACTTTTAAGTGTCTCTTATATATAAGAACATGCCATAAGCATCAAATGTCTCTTATAATAAGGAACGAAAGGAGTATAATGTTAGAGTTTAATGTAGTTAATAAAGATAATGTTGCAAATTATTTGAATTTTATAATAAATTTAATATTTTTAACTGTTTTTATTGATAAGTGTGAATTAATTGCTAGTTTTTTTTTTTGGCTACATATGAAGATTCTTCAAACATATACTCCCATTGGTTCTTTTTATAAAATCTTTATAACTAAATTGTACAATTTAAAAAATAGTTAAAATTAGTTTAAAAGAGTAAATATGTAAAAATGAACCTTGTTTTTCCTATTTAATAGAGAAGCAAATAAGAGAGAAAAATATTGATGATGAGATACAGGATGAAAAAGAATGTAGTATGACAAAAGATGATGAGAGATGATAAAAAATTAATTAGGAATAAAATTTATAAAAACATATTTAATGTTCAGACACTGCTAATCTTATCAAACCAAATTTAAATTTTGCGATATGGTACGGAGGGAGTATCTATTTAGAAATGATTAAAAAATTAAGGCTTTTAAATACCTCCGTGTTTGATTGGCCAATACTAATAACAATCAAAACCTCCGTTATGGTGTTATGTTTTCAACGGGTGTAATGTCGCATTTATTAAGTTAACCATTAATGCAGAGTTGAAAAATATTTCTCCAAAAATTAATTTGATGTTGATTGTTAGGAAAAAAAATGACAATGTTTGCTAATTGACTTCATTGTAACACAGTTCCTAAAATTAACTTGATACAACTTTGTCCCCACTTATGCAATTGAATCACAATCATAGGAACTAAAAGATTAATTGTCTCTTTAAAAATTATTATGTATTGTTGCTCAAAAAAATTTTATAGTGCCCATAGTTCTGTTGGAAATACTTTCAAGATAAAAAACACGTTAACCATAATTCAATAATAAAATTATATTTTAAAATTGACTTTAAAAAACTATAATTAAAAAATAAAAAATATGATATCAAATTTTCAGTCCCAAGAAAAACATCAAATTAAACGAGCCTAGGTCTATCACTATTTTTTTTTTGGCTAAAACATAGGTATCCTCCTGTTGGAAGCAATCTTATTTAAGACACTGTCAGGCATTAAATGTGAACATCTCTTTTAACAAGGATTCGAATCTTGATTCACGGTGTTATGGAAGACTAGTCCCTTCCCCCTGTTGGTTATCAGTATTCATTATCAGTCATCAGGCCACGTAAACCAGTTTCGGCCCATCATTTTGTAAGGTGGATCCAAAAGATTTATAATAATAATAATTATAACAATAATAATACTGAAATTTTCAAAAAATGAAATAATAAATCTTAAGTTGAAATAACACACTACGCGTTCTAAAACAATAGTTAATGTCCTCACAAGGGCAGTAATAAACCTTATGTGTTTTCGTTTATGTATAGTGACTTGATATTTTAATATAAATTTGACTTAATATCCTTTTATTGTTTTGTTAGTGTAAACTCTACAGAGTTCAAAATGTCAAAATAATGTAAAATTAAGTATATTGATAATATTTTAAAAATGTAATAGCAGGATATATAAATTGCAAATATCTATAATTTTTTTGCCAATGAAATGAAAATCTACTCACTCCACTCTTAAATACAGGAATTTAATAACTAATTTACAAAGACCATGAAAATTAGTTAAGTTATTTATTTATAAAAAAATATGTGACCATTTTTGTAGAATACTGTTTTTAATTATTTGTATTTGAAATTACCCGAATAAAAAGACCCTAATATGTATAACAGAATGTAAGAAAAAAAATTATAAATTCAAAAGATAAAATAACTGAAATGTTCCATTTAACACTAAAATAAACCCATTTGTTAGGAGACTGAAGGGAGTATTATATTGACCTGGATTTGATATTATGTACTACATCCGGTCCTTATTATAAGATCCCTTTGACTTTTATTGGTCCTAATTATAAAACCCCAATCCATTTTGGTCTCTTATATTTATGCATTTTTTT
>NW_021634519.1:0-30905 GCF_004799145.2 Neltuma alba | reverse complement strand
TGTAATAAAATTAATAGGGATAAATAGGTAATTTTATAATTTCAATTTATTACACACAGGTCTTTGGGGATTTAGGAATCATTTTGAAATTTTTAGGGACTTTTTATGAATTAATTATCCTGTGGGGCTAATGTGTAATTTTCTCTTAAATAATAGAGTTAGAGCATAGAGTAAATTATAGGGCAGAGGTCATAAGTTTTTTTATTGATCAAATACACCGTTCCATATCCAATTATTTCCTTGTAACTGTCATTCCTGGTGTGGGTAAATTAGTTTCCAAAAAAAAAAAAAAAATCACACAGAGAAAACAGAGAGAGAGAGAGTCTGAAGTCCGTTCAATGCCGCGATTTTGTTACGTCATAGCACCAATTCTTCAGCCGAAGTGACTTGAGTTGAAAGCCGAAAGCACGAGAGGCCACAAAGAAGACCACAAGCACGAAATCCAGCGATAAGGAGGTAGAGAGGGCGCCATGGATTCCATTCGAAATTGGATCTGAAAGAGTGAGGAAGGCGTTTTGGGAAGCAGGTGGAAGTTAAGGCTTTCTATTCGAAGTTTCAGTTTCTGAACTTCCACTTCCATGGCTAATGGTTCTTCTTTGTATCTAGGCTTCGAAATTTTATGTAGAGCTCTGGGATTTTTTTTTTCCTTGTTTGATGTTATTTTGTACGGGAAATTGATCTGCATAACCTTGAGAATAAAATTGGTCGATCTAAAAAACTATGGAGTTTCTCTCATTTCTCTGTTTCTTAATTATTGATTTCTTATTTATTTAATTATTATTTTTTGGTTGTGGTACTTCTGAGTTTCAGTCTTATATAGAAATGCCTGGAGTGCAATACCTAAGCTTCAATAGATGAATTTCTGCATGAAAGAATTGACATATGGCCATAGAAAATATCAGGAAATCAGGTTGCAGGGTCGCACTGACAGTGTGTGGACTGTATTGCAGAACCAACTGTATAGAACTAATTATATTAGTAGTGTACTCTTTTGAAATCTCACTGCTTAGGCTCAAATCGCGTTTGCGTGCTGGTTTCACTTGGGGAATTTTGTATTACCGCTGTCCTCTCCAGTTAGGTGATCTTGAGATCTATCTCTTTCTTGAAAAGTACACGAAAAAAATATAAAAAATTGCTGAGCAACCGTAAAACAAAGTGTTTACAAGGGCTAGCCAAATTCTCTTTATTGACTGCTAGAGTTTGTTATAATATTGTTATTGGTTATCCTCCCACCAAGTTGTAATCTCTTTTTATATATGCATGTTCCTTAGTTGTATATCATAAATGTCAAAGACAGTTATTTCTATTTTCACTCTCCTTTCTTCTTTCTCGGCTTTCTTAAACTTACCAGGTTAGCAACAATCATGTAGATATTTTTCTTAAATTTTCTGAATATGAACTTTGGTATTGTATTCTTGTCTCTGTTAATCTATGTTGTGAATGAATAAGCGTTGCTCGATAAACTAACAGGATCAGATATAATCTTTGCTAGGTGGTCCAGCTCTAATCAAATTGTTGCTTGTGGAAAAGACATAATTGCTTTGACAGAAATATGCAGAACGGAGAACAGACTCAAGAAGATGGGCAGATAGAGTCTGTGGCTTCCCCAACACCTGAATTTGAGGAGTGGTCTAATTTTGCAGATGATGACATAATGCAGCAACACTCTATTATTCAATCAGAGGAAGCCAAGAAAACCCCATTTGTTGGTGACAAGGCAAGTCCCAAGATGTGACTCATTGAAATGTCTTTGTCCCGGCATTTCATGATTTTGCCACATACTTCACCTTTGTAGTATGTTTTGTGGTGTGTTTATGTTATAATTGTTATGTCAAATTGCCTAAAATCAACTTTCTCATGAATATGAGTTTGACCTTTGTGAGGAATAGTGTATAGACTCTTTCATTCTGATGACTCCTAATAGTATGTAAAAGAATTTATTCTAACAAAATGGCAGGAACCCCTTCGTTCCTTAGCAGCTGAATACGAATTGGGCAGTCCTATCTTGCTAGAAAAAATAAAGGTGTGGCCATCCTATTCTTTTTGCAACCCTTTGATTTATTTATGCATTCACTTATTCTCTTCATGTGTCTCATGCCCTTGTCACATTACCCTCCCTCCAGGTGCTTGATGAACAATATTCTGCCATTCGACGTACCAGGGGAGATGGGAATTGCTTCTTTCGAAGTTTTTTGTTTTCATACCTAGTATGTTTTGGTATATGCATCTTATAAGAACCCTTTATTTGTACATTATAGCCGTTCTTTAATTCCTAAAGGCTGAAACTTTATGGTTTTGTTATTTTGGCTAATAACTCCATTATCAACATGATATGTGGCAATTGTTAGGACTATTATAGAATAACTTGTAACTACTTCAATTAACAAGTAAATCGAATAAATGATTGCTAAAGGACTTATAAGGATCACATGCATACTCCTATTTTGGGTTATCGAATGACAAAGTCATTTTCGTAACCCTTCTCTCTTTCATTACAACTTTGTACCAATTGGGTATCATAGCCAATCTTCAACTTCATGGTGTCAGTGTTACGATTGCAATAGTGGCTCAATGACATCGAGTAACGAGTCGATCACAACGCTCCCACAATGGAGAAGATGCATTTGCGACTTTAGTAGAAGGCAACCAAGATTGCCAATCTAAAAAATTCGATCTCACGCATTGAAGCTTGGCAACTTTGCGGCCAAGATCACTAATATTGCTGTCAATGGCCCTCATCAAGTCGGCAACTCCTTTACTACCCTAGTCATCACCTACATGTCCCTTAGTTTGGCACACCTGGCTCACCTTATGATTTTTACACTCTTCCTGCGATGCACAATCATGTGTAGTTCCCTAAATTTGATGGCACAAACTTTAGAGGGTAGGCATATGGTTGTCATTAGTTCTTTGCCATTAATGATATACTACTAGAGCAATGCATTTGTCTCTTGTGCATCCACCTAGAACATAAGTCTCTAGAATGGCATTTGAATTTAAAGAAGCGGAGGTTATGTTGGGTGGGTATTTTCATGTTATAAAGGCTCATTTTGCGAAAGCTTGATGCATTAGTGCTATGGTCAAAATTAGGAAATTGTGCACGACAAGGTTTGTTAATGACTACATTGAAGCCTTTGCTGACTTGCTGATCAAAGTTGATATTCCTAAAGCTATCACTATGGATTGCTTGCTTGGTAGTTTATGAGCTATCATTCAATTAGTTGTTGATACCGTAACCATTTTTATTGGCAAGTATGATGTATATGGCTTGAGTTCAAGCTCGAACTTTAGAAGCAATGTATGCACATATGCCGTTTTCCATCTTTGGCTCTAATGACTCCCTACTTCATTGTATTCTAAGGACTTGATGAGATAGGATCAATGGGGTTGATGACATTGTCTTCTCTTCCAATAAGAAACTAGCTATGAACTTGAGCAGGAAAGAAATATAAGAACGTTGAATGAAAGGCTTATGCTATTGGTTCAATGAGAGGTATACGGACAGCAATAAGTGTAAAGAATCCCAAGCTATGATTTTGGTAATACTAAAAGAACGGATGATGATGACTTGTTGGACACTCTGATGAGCTAAAGGTTCTCGCGCACTCCAATAAGGATGAAGGTACCATTAATATAGTAGAGGGATGTGATGGTTGTTCTACACTTAGAGTTTGAGGATCCATTAAGAAATAGAATGTCCTCATTTTAATCGATATAGGCAGCGCTTGCAGTGTGATTAATGCTAATTTAGCCATTCATTTGCATGCTCAGGAAGGCATGAATATTTGAGTTATAGTTGCAGGTGGTCGCAAACTAATGGTCAATTATTTTTGCCGGCGACTCGTGTGTTGTATGGTTGGTCATGCGTTTTCATGTGATTTTCTAGTTATGGATTTGGCGGGTTTCGATGTCATTCTTAGAGTGTGTTAGTTTGTAAAACTGGATAGATTGTCTTAAACTTGAACAAGAATTATATGGGCTTTTGTTTTGATAACAATTTCTTTCAATGAAAAGGGGTTAATAGTATGCACAATGATATATGTGAAATTCATTTACATAAGGCCATCTTGTCATTAGCGAAGCAGCATGTTTTCCTTATTTCCTTAGAATCTGATGGTGGATTGATGTGTTTTAGATTTTGTAGACCTATCATCAAATTAGCACCGACAATTATAAAGCATCTTAGATTCTTCTAAACATTTTTTAGAACCCATATGACTCCCCTCCTTCAAGCATGTGACCATCACATACATCTCCAGCTTTAACAACCCATTGGTTTCAAACCTTACCGATGTGTTGTATAAAATATTGGAATTGAGAAACAAGTATCGCAAATGTTGACTAGTAGGGTGATTCAAGAAAGCCACAGTCCATTGGCAGCTCCTGCGGTGTTGGTGTTGAAGAAGGATGGCTCTTGGAGGTTCTGTATTGATTATTGAAGGCTGGATGAGCACACTTTTAAGAATAAATCGCATTTCGGACACAAGGGATTGTACAAGTTTCTTGTGATGTCATTCGGTCTCACTAATACTCTGAATGAGATTTCAAATGGGGGGATGAGTAAATGTACCATCCAAAGGCTACCAAACGAGGTTTCGAATGCCTCACAAACACGAGAGTCCGATCTAGCCATTGCTTACTGACATTTCAACATTTTCAAGCCTTTTATGGCAAAAATTTATTTTGGTACTTTTTGACGATATTTTAGTTTACAGTATTTGTTGAGAATTTGCTTGTGGCAACTTACTAAAACCTTGCAACTCTGAGGGATAATCAACTATTTGCCAAAGCTAGCAAGTGCATTTTCATTGCATCTTAGGTTTAGTATTCAGGTTGCTTGATTTCAGCTAGAAGAGTTGAAGTTGATCCCAAGAAGATTGGAGCAATAGCTTCATGGCTTGTAATGACATCGTTGAAGGCTTGTGTGTGGTTTTAGGACTCATTTGATGCTATAGGAGGTTTGTACATGCTTATGGGAACTTGACAAAATCTCTAATTGCTCTACTAGGCAAAGGAAAGCAATTTCATTGGTCTTCATAATTAAACTCTGCCTCTACCAACTTGAAGAAGGCAATGACTTCCACTCAAGTGTTGGGACTCCCTAACATTGCTGAGAAGTTTATTATTGAAGTATATGCCTCCAACATGGGCATAAGAGCAGTATGGACTCAGCATAGACACCTTATTGCATTTGCAAGCAAAGCTTTTAGCCCACAGAAAGCAGTCCCTATCTGCTTATGAAAGGGAATTAATGATCATATTTTTTGGCAATCAAGCATCGGCGTTCTTATTTGACTGAGCTACCTTTTGTCATTAAAACTGATCATTTACCTTTAAAACAGCTTCTTGAGCAGAAGTTAGTTTGTTTCACCCGACCAACTTAATGGCTTAATTAGTTGTGGGGTCTTGCATATGAGATGACCTTCTTGATAGTATAAGGCATTAGTATCATGATCACTCAAGTGGCAACAACTTTGCATACACAGGTTTGACACTCTTGGACCAATGATGACCATCTTCAGCAATTGATTAATGATTTGGAAGTAGATAGTATGTCCCGCCTCATGTTTTCATGGTATCACCAATTATTGAAGAGAAATGGCAAATTAATGGTAGGTGTTGATGGAAATCTTTGCATTGAACTACTACAAATTTTCAAATCCAATACAGCTAGTGGGTATTAGGTGTTACTTCTACATTGTTTTTGGAAAGCGATGGAGTGTGATTTTTGTGAATATGTGCATTCTTGTATTGTTTGTCAAAGGTTTAAACTTGAACATGTTGCTTCTCTAGAGTTTACAGCCTCTCCTTGTACCAAATCATGTTTGGTCAGATCTTTCTATGGATTTTATTAGTGGTCTTCCTTCATCCTACTCCAAAACTACCATACACGTAGCTGGTTGATCGAGTAAAGTAGCCCATTTTATGGCACTTGAGTATCCTTTCACTACCATGGATGTTGTATTGGTATTCATGGATAATGTTGTAAGGCATAAGACTATAATCACAAACTACGATCCTTCCCCCCCCCCCCCTTTTTTTTTGCAGCAAGTTTTGGAAAGGGCTTTTCTATTTGTATGGGGGCAAGTAGATGTATTCTGCTTATCATAGTCAAATAGATGGTTGGTAAATGGAGGTTCTTAATTGTTGTCTTGAGTGATGTTTACGGTGTATGACATTTGATTTCTCTTAAGTGGTGGGCAAAATGGCTTTCTTTGGTCAAATGGTAGTATGACAATATGACACTACCTATAGGCATGATGCCATTTGAAGCTATCTACAGAACCCCACCACTTATTCATTTGCTTTATATCCATGGGGATTGAGTAGTGATGTGGTTCATCGAATCTGTCTTTCAAGGAAGGTCACTGTGCAATTGTTGAAAGAACAGCTACACAAAGCATAGCACAGCATACTCTAGCAAGCTAATAAACGAGAGGGAATTTTCTATTGGAGGTATGGTTTACTTAAAACTCCACCTCTTCAGGAAGAACCTGTTGAATAATTCGGCTTTACATAAACTGGTTGCTTGCTACTTTTGCCCATTCAAGGTCCTTAAGCGAATTGGCAAGATAGCATATGAACTCTGTCCCCAGTTCCCTGGAAGTACTTGCATGCATTCTGCTTTTCATGTGTCACTTCTTAAGAAGTACCAAGTCAGGTGCTCTTGTTAGCACTAGTCTACCTATGCCACATTTGGAAGGCCAGTTTGTCTTGGAGCCACTAGTCCTTTGGGTTTGCAAGATTGTTAAGCTCAGGAATTTGCCTATTACTCAGTTGTTGGTTTAGTAGCACACCAAAGCTAAAGATGCAACATGGGAGGATCTCTCCATCTAGCAGCAATTTCCTAATTTTCCTACAGCAGCACCTCCACCTCCCTCTATCCTGGACAAGGATTTTTTTTCCCCAGGGATGTAATTGACATGTAGTAATTGTTATAAGGCTATAACTTCTTCAATTTGGAAGCAAACAGAATAAACGATTGCTAAAGGGGTTATAAGTATCACAAGCATATTCCTATTTTGGGTTTTTGAATAATATTTCATTAATCCTTTTCTCTCTCTCTTTACAACTCCGTACCACAACAACTTTTGCAGGAGCATATTTTAGAATGTCAAGACCAATCAGAGGTTGAACGTATCAAAGTCAATGTTGAAGAATGCAGGAAAACACTTCAAAAATTGGGTTATGCAGACTTGACATTTGAAGATTTTTTTGCGGTAACATATATCAATTTCATTTGTTATTCCTTCTTTTATGGGTACATGGGTGTGTAATTTTGTTTCCTTTAGATCTATTGTTGTCAAATTTTGTTAGAGTTGGTATTCTTATTTTGTTCTATATATAATATTTTGTAAGTACAATCTCTGAATATTCAGTAATGGGGGGGTCAATAGCTTTTTCTCTTGCAATATAGTGTCATTTTGAGTCATCACCGGCATTTGGAATTCCACTTATAAGTTGTGTTAACTCTAACAAGGATATGTTTGTCCATTATCACTGGCCAAACTGCTCTAATGTGTTCTTCACAGCATGTGATCACTCTCAATATGAATGAGTACTGCAACTTTGGTGCATGATGCTAACGACATTATTTGTCAATATGGACTAGGGCATTCATCTGGTCCAGTAATTATTAAATTTTATAATTTTATAATGTTATTGATAAACATCTGAATATGTTAATATGGTAATTATGGTTTATTGATATGAAGTAGAATTTCTCAGGCTTAATTGTTCTTTTTCATTTATTTGCTTTTTTCTGGGGTTCTCTTTTTTTTTTTTTTTTTTTTTGTGGGGTGGGGTGGGGGGCTGGGGTCGATTTGTATTCTTCAACTTTCTTGTGTGAAGCTTCAGTTGGGTGATCTTGTTCTCGCTTCTAATGACTTTGTGTCTTGCTGAAGCACTCACCCTAAATCCCCTTGCCCTAGAGGAAAATTTTGTTTTGGGGAGTTCAGGATCTAGTCAAGTCCTAGGATTGCAACCTAAAGATCTCCAGTTTAGATCAATTGTAACAGGCTCTGAACATGACTGGGAGCAAGAGCATAGAACCAAAGGTAAACCAACTGGCAAATGCCTTGTAGTGAGCAAACACTAAACGTGTTGGAAAAATAGTACTTGTAAAACCTATTTGTTCGCTGATTCCATGAGTTCTTTTGTTAAGGCTCTGAGTCAAGCAAAAACGTTGGAGGACTACATTCTAGATCATAACTATAATTTGTTATTTCTCTCAATCTTAGAACTTGTGAGAAGAGACGGGAATGGCCTTTTAATAAAGCCATGGGAAATGCATAATGCTATAATGGGAGCAAGTTTGTGACATAGATCAAGATGAATGAAATTTTCAAGTGATAAAAATATATTTTGTTTTTCTCAGTTGAGGATATGATTTACTTTTGTTTAGCTCATATTTATGATGGAATATAAGAATGATATATATTTTGAAGACACCTCCCATAGAAGGAAATGAAGCTATATTTTATGCTCCTCCGGTTCTTAATATAAGACCCATTAACTAATTTGATTAGATTAAGGAAGTTAGGTAAGTTAATTAATTATAAGAAAAGTGACACATTTTTCTTAAAACACCATAATCATCTTTCTTAATATTCCATCTCCCTCTTTTATTTGATTATAGTTGAGGGAGTATCCATAAAGGTAATTTAGAGAAAATTGATAAATATGAGAAATGGGTCTTATATTTAGGACCAAAATCAACTCAAAAATTGGGTTCTATATTAAGGACTAGAGGAGTATTTTATTAATCTATGTTTTTACTTTAGCAGGTTGTTTAATTATTAGATGTATTAAATGGAGTGTAAGTGGATTTTTTTTTTTTTAATCCTTTTTTAAAAACTGTTATAGTTGCAAGTTGTTGGTTTTTCTTCATCGGAAGGAAAGCTTGTTCTATAAATAGCTTATGATGGCATATGCATGGATAAACTTGGATGAATGAATATTTTGTGATATTGTGATCTATCTCCCCTCGTCTGTTTCTCTCTCACTTCCCCCTTCACTTCAAATGGACCTCCCGCTTTCCCCCATTTGTTTCTACATCTTTTCCCCCTCTAGTTCTGTTCTGTTTCCCTTCCTAACTCCTCTGTTTCTATCCTTTCTCCATAAACCATCTCTGTTTACTGTGTGTGACTGTGTTTTATCAATTTATTTCTAATATCTGTTGAAAATTTTCCAGTTATTCCTTGAGCAGCTGGAATGTGTTATCCAAGGAAAAGAGACTTCCATAAGGTGCTGATAATTTCTTATTTTACCAAGAATTGGTGTTCACAATCATGAGTTGGAAGCATAATTTGGTACCTAAATTATAATATGCTGATCTTCAGTTTTTTGGACTCTTAACATTTTTCTTTCCAATAAACTTTATTGTATGTCACAGTCATGCTGAGCTTGTCCTTAGATGCCGAGATCAATCAATATCTGATTATGGTGAGTGACTTGAAATTCATGCCGCTTGCCTCAATGTATTTCTTTTTATCCATGTGTCTTGACAGATTTGTTTTGTCAGTGGTTATGTTCTTCAGATTTGTTACCTCTGGTGAGATTCAAAAGCGCTCAGAATTTTTTGAACCTTTTATACTGGGCTTAACTAATTCAACTGTTGAGCAGGTTTGTTCTGTGTTAAGACTTTTTAGTTATTGCAAGTGTTTTTAACTTAAGTTGCTTTTATTAGTGTTCGATTAAACTCAAATATTACCATCAGATTCCATTGTTGAAAAACTGTGCATTGACCGAATCATCATTATATCTAGTTTTGCAAATCATCTGTTGAGCCAATGGGTGAAGAGAGCGATCATATACATATTGCTGCCCTTTCTGATGCATTGGGCATTCCAATCCGGGTTATGTACCTTGACCGCAGCTCATGTGATACTGGTGGTGTCAGCGTGAATCATCATGATTTCTTACCAGTTGCTGGTGATCTCACACATGCTAGCTGTAAGTCTGAAACAAATGATCCTTTCATCACGTTGCTATATCGCCCCGGTCACTATGATATCCTTTATCCAAAATGATGTGTCTTGATCTCCTTGGTAAGCCTTTTCTGTTTGAGCCACAGCTGCTCCGCACTGTAGCTAACCATGTAAGGACATTTATGGATTATGCTTTTTATGTTGGGCGACCAATTGTCCAGAAGTTTAAGTTGTTTAGACAAGACCCAACTACGAAGCTTGTCATCATTAATACTTGCTAATAATCTGAACTTTCGCCTTAACTCCAGCCGCTACATTACATTTTTTCGGCCATTCATTCTTATAATCTTCTGCAGTAAGTTACTTTTTCCTAGATTGTTACTGTGACTAGTGTGACGCCATGGTCCTTTGTTGTAACGTAGGCTTTGGACGTTGGGACTGGAGTGGCGTTGTAAGCTAACAAGTAAACTAACAAGACCCAACTACTAAGTTTGTCATCATTAATACCTACCAATAATTTGAATTTTCGCCTGGAGTCCGGTTGCTGCATTACATTTTTTTGGGCCATTAATTCTTTCTTATAATCTCGTGCAGTAAGTTAAGTTTTCCAGGATTTTTACTTTTGTGACAAGCGCGATGCTGTGGTCTTTTGTTGTAACCTAGGCTTTGGACGTTGGAACTGGAGGGGAGTGGGTTATAAGCTAAGTGGGCTTGCACTGAAAGGCGCCCAAATCCTAATTTGTCAGCGTCTTTGTAGAAATTACTTGGTTTGGCAAATTTAGGGTGAACCGGCCAAAGCAGTGTATTTTATTTGAAATGGCCAATAATCGCATGCTTCTTTTTTTTTTTTTTGAATTTTTTTTTTGAAAAGTAAAAATGCAAGATACTTTTATTGCTAACGAGCAAGCGCTATTATGTTGCACTCCGTTTATGCAATCACGTTTAACTATGCATTTGCTATTAAAATTAAAGACTTGGTTCACGTGCATTGATCAAAACTCAAGTGCTTCTCACCTCCTGTGTTTAATCACTGAGAAGAGATATTCTATGCACCAATAGGTCGTTTTCTTAGCATTAGCGAAGGTTTTAGGGCGATTATTCAAGTGAGTGCATATGGGGGTATTAAATATTCTTGGGAAAGCTACCTTATTAGAAGCTTGATCTAACCCGATGTGGTTGATTCTAATATGGTTTTAAATACTAGGTGTTCTGCTTTTGCTAAATTAGGAGGTTTACGACTGGTTTGCATCAGCCGTAGACGTCACTAATTTATAATTTATTTTATCCTGCTAAATTATGTCACTAATGTTATGCTAGGCTAACTTCAAAGTCATGCGTGGATTTTGAACACTTCTGTTTGTAGATCAAAAAAAGAAGCGTAACATCCCTTCCTTCTAGAGTATTGTGGACCAAATAATGCCATTAGATATTACAATGTATGTCATTAGGGTTAAGAATTCAAAATTTGAAAATGATATGTCATTAGGGTTAAGAATTCAAAAATTGAAAATTGGTTTTATTAGCTTACTATATATGTGGTAATCCTAAAATTTTGGTGAATTTTGAAAATTCATAATTAAATGTAGAAAAATCGAAACAAGGTGGTTTTGGTCTCTATTTAAAGCTCTTTTAATGCTTTGTAGAAGAAAAATGCTCAGCAATAAGTCATCTTTATATGCTCAAATAGTGATATTTAGTTTTCTTAGCTCAGCATCAAAAATTCATAACTCTTAGTACATAACGCCAAAATTAGTGATCTACCACTCTATTTAAAGTTTAAGACATGTACTTTAAGATCTCCAAATCTTATGGGCAGATTTCATTTATTATTCCAGGCATATCATAGTCACAGCAATGCAGCTTTGGAGGCAATATTTTATGTTTCATAAATCATACCCTTAGGGTCTTAATTAGTTAAATATGTAACCAAACATGCCACCATACATGAAAATCCACTTCTAATCATTACTATGGACAATATAGATAAGAGTCATAGTTGTACATAATCTCATTAATAATTTACAGATTTGCAAAAGCTCATTATCAAAATATGTCATATCATAACAAAGTAATAGTTCACATCTGCATAATCTTCTCTGTCTTATGATGGTCCCCCTCATTGTTGTCATAATGAATATGATAGAATTAAGCCAGTAGCAATTAACAACAATGTTAATAATGCATGATTATTAAACAATCACAAATAATCCCATGGATTAGGGAGCATATTACTAAACTCTGAAGGCATATTACCAAGGCATAACATTGCAAGGAGCTTAAAATATAAACATTATCACGGGCTCAACCACAATCACGGCATAAAAGCACAATAAATCAATCAACCAAGTTAACATTAAAGTTGAGTATTCTTGCTACCTTTCTCCCAATCTAGATCGTTGGTCCTTTCTTCTTGAGTTTGCAGCTTCCTTTGATAGTTATCAAGTCTTATCATTCATATAATAGGGGCATTTTAAATACCAGTCCATAAGTTCATAAATAAACTCCCTTAAAACTCTTAACCTTCAACTTAGATTTTAGGGTTTCAGTACCATCCTTCTTAAAATTATTTCTACATGCCATTCCCACATAAATTTGCATGTAGAATATATTTTTGAACTCAGATTTATCAAAATTCCACTTCTCCCTATCAAACTCTATTTGGCTGAACCATTATGGTTAGGGTTCAAAAATTCCATCTTTAAATTTAATGCTTCCAATCACTTTCTCTTAATAATTGTCTTTTAAACTCATTAGAAATATCAAATTGACATGAATCAAACCCTAGCTCAAAGAACCCCTCTTGGCTAAAATTCATCCATAAGATAAACAACATGAAATTCTTCCATATAACATGAAATCCTTCTTAGCTTCAAATTTTCGGTCTCTCCATTCCCTCTCTTGCTTTGCCCAAATTGTTAAGTAAATAGGAGGGAAGAAGTATTATAATACTCCAAATTTAACTATAATGAATTGTAGTTTTAGGTCCAAACTTTGCCCTCAAGCTTGGTTGAAATTACATGGATGAGGTGTCATCTTCTTAGCTCTTCCAAGTGTCTCTTAAATCTATTAAAAGGTAATTTGAATTCCATAATCAAGTTACAATGTCATTTGAAATCATATTATTTCAATGATATTTCATCACATCCTGTAACATCCCGAATTTTTGGCCTAGAAGTATTAGAATTAGCCTGCAATGGGCAAGCTATCACACCTTTTTTGGTAGGAGTTTTAGAAGTTCCTTGGAAGGACAGGAAGATTCCTAGGGACTATGTCACCAAGTAAGAGTTTTCTGAAACAATGAGATAGGCAAGTTAGAGACTCTGATGAAGTCTCAAGGGCTTGAGTATGGGAATTAGAAATGATTAAGGGTCAAAGGTTATGCTGGGAACCTCAGTGAGATGATTCCTGAGGATAAACTCAAGCAAGGATCTAATCATAAATTCAGAAAGTTTCAGGCCAGAAAGAGAAATGATGGAGGGTACACCTAAAGCTTTTAGAAAAAATTTCAAAAAATTCTAGAAAAATGAGAAATAAGGTTTTTGAGGCCCGTATGGAGTTAAAAATGATGAAAATACCCTTGAAGGAAATCAATGAAATTCCCAGGATTTTGGCTAATCATGAATATTAGCCAAAATTGAATTAGTTAAAATATGAGGAGGCCTCAAATAATTGGAGAAAATGGAAAATTATACTTGAGAAATTATCACAAGTTTTAAAAATAATTCCATCTCCAAAAAGCGAAGAAGTTGGCTTTAATAGAATTAATGCCTATTTATTCACTATCTAGAGAAAGTCAAAATAAATAGTTTATGGGTTGACTTTTGACTTGAAGAAAATTTGAGAAAATCCCTTTGATGAAAAGATAGTATTGGTAGCCAGAGATAGATTCTTAGAGTTATGGACCGATAAAAGAATTCAATCAAGTTCACTTCAAAATAAATATTATTAAATATTTTAATGGAAGAACAAGGGAAGAGCATCACTCTCTTTTTTAGCATGTTATATAATGTCTTGAGGTTAATTGTGATAAAAAAGGATGCCAGAATATGTCCTATGGTTACTGAGTAAGTCAGGACCTGAAAATGTACCCGATATGACATAAAATCGAAAAATAGATGGAGGAATAATCAAGGTTACGGTTATGCACGAATTTCTTCCTATTTTTCTCCCTATTTTAAGGCAAGTTTGATAAGGGGACATGAATGGAATAACACATTTTGTTAGGGTAAGTTTGGAAGAATGGAATTATATAAGAAAATATTATATTTTTACACGTGGAATAGGTGACATGTGATATGTCTTATGAGGTGGCATTCCCATTGAATGAAGGGGACACCTATTGGGTTTATGTGGCAAGATCATGAAGGGATTAAAGCAAGACAAGTGTCATGGTAAAGGTAAATTAGTGTAACTAAGGGAAATGGTAGTTTTGTTATTTTAAATACCCCTCTCCTCCTATTTGAGAGAGGGTTGGGCCAACCATGGGATAGAAGAAGAGAGGTCGAAATTCATTAATGAGGAAGGAGAAGAAGAAGATCATGAGGTTTGACGCAAGGTCAAGCTTGAAGATGAGAAATCCTTACTTTTACCCCTCAGAGTACGTGTTCAGAAGCGAATTGGATAAGCGGAAGCTTTACTTAGGCCCAAAAATTAAAATTTTCCTTTAATTCCTCAGGTTACTGTTCACTGTGTATTTTTTCAGATTATAGGTTCAACTTTAAAAAATTATAACTAATTCTACAAAAATTGTATGGAGGTGATACAAAAATTTTGAACCCTATAACCCTAATCTCTCGTCCTTGTGTGTTTTATGGTAAAGGGGTTTGATTTTGTTAAATCGGATTTCGCATAAAAAGTTGAGTGGGAAATAGTTAAGAGAATGACTTTAAAAATTACGAACAAGGAAGTAAAATGTTAAGGTTAAAGAAGAATCATGTTTGAAATAAGGATTGTTAGTTATTTTCATGGTTTTGGATTGGTTATTAATGTGCAAAGTGACTTTAGGGCTATGAGACACCAAGAAAGATGAATAGCAAGGTTAAGTAAGCAACCTAATTAGTTGAAAGCAAAGGGAGCAAGAGAGAGCTTAATGTTACAAGGTAGTAAACTTACCTATAATTAGTAACCAATCCTAATGCTTGGTGGATAGTATGCTTGGTACGTATGCTTGAGTGTTGATGTTGCTTGACGATGATTTAGATTATGAAAGACTGAATATTGCTTTATTTCTTGTATGTCCCATGTCCATGTGTGAATAAAAAATTGAGCATTAGAGCATGTCATTTTATGAACACAAAACTATGAAAGCACGTAACCAAGCATATTATCCACCAAGCATTAGTATTGCATACATATGGGTAATTGTTTGCTACTAAGATTCTCTTGAATCTCACACTCCCTTAACCAATCCTAATAGGTGTTAATGAGCAAGCAAGAGAATGCATGAAGTGGAAGCAAGGAAAAGAGGAAAATAATTAAGGAAATGTGTTATATTACATTATGTAATTTGTATGCCAAATGATGATGATGGCATGTAAGACTGAATATGGAGATGTATGACAATTAATTATGCAATGTTGACATGATTATGAACATGCAAGAAATGAATGTGAATTACTAATGCAAGTAAGGAAGATAAGTTATCCCTAAGCGGGCCACGAGTTTGTGACAAAGTGGAAGTGAGGTACACTATTGAATTTGCCTATGAAATTTGGCGGTAAATCACATAAAATGGATGTGTATGCTAGGAGTTATGATTGGTCAAGTTAGGGCAGAGAAACTAGAAAGTACAATATTTACCAAATATACAGTAAACTTCAGGCAATTAATCGTAAGAGTTAAGCAAGCAAACGAACTATAGAGTATTTGTTTCCTATAAAGAATTGAAACAGCTTCAAATAGAATTTTGAACAACCTCAATATGATTTTTTTATAATTAGTTACAAATTTTCAAGGTTAGACCAAAAATTTGGAATCTACTAATGAATAGTAATCTGAGAAACAAACTTTAAATTTTCAATCCACAGGCTTATTTCGTGATTCGCTTGAACCATGATACTTTCGAACGCACACAAAAAAGGGTTTTGGGAAGGATGTTTCACATGTCTTCACATGCTCTTCCTAGAAAAAATTCCCACCAGTGAGAGCATAATAAATGGCGTTGAAATAGGGAGGAAGAAGGAAGGAAAATGTCTTTTCTTGAGCCTCAAGTTATTAAACTAAGCCATACTGCAAAATCATACTATATTGGGTCAATTTTTTGGATTCTAACATCCAAGCAACTTAGATAATTCTCTCATAGTCTAAAAATATCTCTTACCATTAATGTGTTTAGATGATGCCATAATGACGAGAATCCAGAGGAAATGACGTTTAAGGATTTGTCCTCCCTTTAGGAATATTTTATAATAACATAATCTTGACCACTTACTTTTTGATGCTTCCTAAGTCCAAAAGTTTGTCCCTTTGCCATATTAATTCTCATTTATTGTGCTGAAAATTTTCTAATTTTTGTCAAGCCAAAAATCGGCTAGGAAGTACTACTTTTGAATTCCAAAAAAATTGCCTCTTTTTTAGCATAATTAGGTTTTAAATATTTTTAAAGCTAGCATCTCATCTCTTAGGGATGGAAATAATTTTATAATCTTATATAAACTCTACTCAAAATTTTCCCTCTTTTTCCCAAATATTTGAGGCCTCCAGATATAATTAATTTTGGCTAATCCTCCTTAAATAACTGAAATTCTCATAATTACTTAAAATTCTTTTCTAAAATATTTTCACCATATTTTTACCTTTTAGGCCTCAAATAGTACTCATGACATTTTTTTTCTATTTTTCATAAATTTCTGAGAATTGTTAGGAATTTCGGGCATATTTTCAAAAATTACCCTTACTAGCCTAAAACATTTCCAAAATTATAGTTTGGTCCTTATTAGGGTTTACTTGAAAAGTCGTTTCATCTAGGTTTTGATTTTATATGGCCCTTAATCATTTCTAAGCCTTTCATTTAACTAGCATAAAATGTCAGATGCGACATTTCTCATGCCTAAAAATAAATTTCGCCCTCTAAATTTAGAACGTACCTTACATAAATAATTCTGGGTACTTGTTCTTTATTTCATCTTCCATTTACCATGTTGCCACTTCTTATGATAAGCCTTTCCATACCACTTTGACCAGGAAAATACTTTTGTTCCATAGTTGCTTAATTTTCCTATCACCTATCCACTCCAATCCAACTTCAAAAGATAAATTATCTTGCAGTGCAATGTCATGATGTTCAATAACATGTGCTTGGTCTGAATAGTACTTCTTTGATTGGGAAACATAGAAAACATTATGTATTTGACTGAGACTAGGGGTAACGGCCAATTTATAAGCTACATGTCTAACTCTAGAAAGGATTTGAAATGGTCCTATGTACTTTGGGCTTAGTTTCTTTACCTTCATGGATTGACCTATACCCATGGTTAAAGATACTTTAAGAAACATATGGTCTCCAATATCAAACTCTAATGGTTTCCTTCTATTATCTATATAACTGATCAGACCAGAATGTCACCTTTCAGGTCATCAAAATTGTGATTGCACCAGATAATGTAGTATAGGGAAAAACCAATCGTTCTTCTCGAGGAGCACTTTATTAGAAAACAACCTAGTCTAAATTGGTAATAAAAAATATGATGATTTGGGTTAAAAAAAGGGGTTTTAATTGTTTTCAAGGTGGTGCAATAAATGTAAAGTACAGAGAAATAAATGTTTTTGGTATTTTAAATGAATGAAGCAATGTTTTGGATTAAAAGGAAATTATAGTGGACTAGTCTCTTGATGGTGAAAACTCAGCTATCACTACTCTTAAAATGATTGGGAGTTTTAGAAATATCTAAGTTTGAAGAAAAACCCTAAGTAATCACTTGTGTCTAATGTCTTAATTAATAAAAACTCACTTTAATCAAAGTTAATTAACACCTTTTAAAACATCGTTGAAAGCCACTTAGAGTGTAAAAGAATGGATGATGCAATGTCCTCAGAATGTCAATCGACAATCATAGAATACCAAGCATACAGATTAATCATCAATAATCACTGATAATCAATTGAACACAAGGATTCAAAAACTGATATATTTACATAAACCAAGTCTGACACAAATGCAGAAAGCCTTAAATCTAGAAATCTCTAACACAGAATTAAGCACAGGTTTAGACTGATAACTCTCCTATTAAGTCCTTGAGCTCAAGCTTTATCTTCCATTAAGAGGCTAAAAATTTAGCCTCTCATGTCTTCAAACTGATCACAATCGCTCCAGGTATGAACAGCCATGAGTGATGCTAAAAATGGGGTTGGAAAAATAGAGAAGAAGGTGGTTGGAGTGGTTTGATCAGTTCAGAATTGTAGAAAATGATAAATAAGTGAAGAAAAATGTATGTTTTGGATGTAAAATTAATGGAGGCTTGAGAGGAAATGATAGTGGCTTCTATCCTTGCAAATCTACAAAATAGAGAAGTCCTCTTTCGTGGTGGCTACCCCTTTAGGTGTAGAAGCTCAGAAACCTATTCCAAAATATACAATTTCACTTAATGCGCTCAGGTCGCGACTTAGGGGTCTAGGTCGTGACCTTAGAATATCATGTCACGACCTGGGGAGACAGTCACATCCGATAATATGACAATTAGGGATAAGAAATATTCCTAAATAGTTAAAGGCCAAAAAGAATAAGAAGAAATAAAAGAATTTTAGTGGAAAATATTTATTATGATTTTCCAAGTTAAATGTGAAGGTTTGACTAATTAAGGAAAATTGGTCAAAAATAATTATGAAAAAATAACTCCAAGCCTCAAAAAATTAAGAAAAAATAAGGATAATATTTCTTGAGAATTTAATAAGGTTATATAATTGGTTTTATGACCAAATTATCCTTGAAAAAATTACAAAAGAATTTAAGGGTAATTTAGGCTAAGTTAAGGGCTTTTATTTGGAAAATTCCAAATAAATGTATTTAAGGCAAGGAAAAATTCCAAGAAAATTCCTATGATGCGCCAAGGAACTATAAGAAATATTGGGATTAAAAAGAGTCCCTCAAATACCCAAGATTTTTCCTAATTCCTTTGAAAAATGAAAAAATACTAAAGAGAAGGAAATTAGTTTTCTTTTTTATTTAATTATTGGGAATTTAATTTTGAGACAAAGAGGGCATTTTAGTAAGATAAAAATGAGGAGAATAGATTTGATAGAAAATAATTACAGAGGCCAGAGTATTGTAATTATAGAAAAGAAGTTAAACCCAGAGTAAAAGTACACCGATAAAGTGTGGATTAGAGTCTTGCACTTTACTTGGCCAACAATTTGCCATTTGTCAAGCCCACATTAGAGAGTAATTAAACTTTCCAGGTGTCAAGCCTCAAGTGGAGGAGAGTTTGACTTTTGAAAATTAATTACAATTAGAATTAAATAATTAAGAAAGAGGTTTCAAGAAGGAGTAGAGAAGTAACACTTGGCAAATCATTTATTATTGATGTTTGGAATACTTTCTGCACATTAAATGAGCTCTTCCTCCCCATATTTGCTGATCAAGTTTCAGCCAAAGAGAGGGTAAGAGGAAAAAGAGAGAGTTTCAAGTGGAATCAAGAGAAAATGCACCAACTTTGATCATCCAACCAAGATCTAAGGTTAGTTTTTGGTTCCAAGTTGTTCCTTGCCTTGTTTGCTTGAGTTGAATGGTTAAAATTTCTGGTTCACCCCTTTTTTTTTTGTGTTGGCTGAAATGATGATTGTGGAGGGGAGGGAGTTTGGTTGTTCAAACTTAAAAGTATGGTTTTTCCTAGTGGTTTCAAGTGATTGAAGGTTGTTTTTGAAGTGATTTGTTTGTTGTATTTCTTAAGAATCAATTCAGCCAACCTAGGAACTAGATTCTAGGATGAGTTTTTCAATGTTTTGAAGTTTTCATTGTGTTCAAAATGAAAAATGGTGTAGGATAAACTTAAAAAGAAAGTGTTGGAAACATTAGAATCAAAGTTGTAATTTTTGGATAATAAACCCTATAGGTTCAATCAAGTGGAATTTGAAAGAAAGGGTTTTATTTTCTTAAATCCAAGCATATATTTGAAATCTACATGAAAAAACCATGTAGGAATAAGTCAAGAGGGAATTTTTAAGGTTAAAGAAACAAATTCCAAAAATTCAAGAACAATGAAGGAAGCCTTGAAAGGGTTTAAGAATTTCTTGAGTTTTGTTTTTGATTTTTGTATGAAATGGTTGATGATCTTACTGCCCCTTTTGTGGTTTATCATGTTAGGATTTGATATTTGTGAAAGAAAGGAAAAAAAATAAAGAAAGCACAAGTCTTTGGAATAAGGTAGCGAAGTTGAACCTAACTACCAATATTAACTTTGCATTATTGATTATTACATGATTAATTGTTATTATGTGGATGAACTTTTATGATTGTGATGTGGCTGCTCTTTGCACTTTCTTGCTTTGGCTTTTGCATGACTGAGTTTGCCAAATGATAAGTATGCTAGTTCACTAATACTAGCTAATATGGTTATGAATAATAATGATGCTTGTTGATGGTATAGTTGGTTACTTTTACCATTTCATTGAAATCTCATTCCTTCCAAATAAAATCTAACCTTTTAGGAGCTAAATCATCAAATGCAAGTTGCACATTCAAGTTTAATTATGGTGCCAAATCACAAAAATTTCGTTGGCTTTTGGTTATGTAATTATTTTGTTGTACAATGCTGTAAACCTAACTATACCGCTAACTTTGAGCGTTGTTTTGACTAAGTTTCTGCATGCTTTTAATCACAAAATTTGGCATGATTGTAGGTCACGTTCAAATAACTAACATGTTAAAAATGGCCAACTACATGATTTTTAATGATTTTTCAATGTTAAGGTCGAGAATCTGGAAAAAAGGTTTTTTCCAAAAGGACAGAGGTGACTTTCATGAAAACCTGATACTTTTTCAAATGGAATTAGTTCACAAGGTTATTTTTTTATGAAAGAGAATTCAAAAATATTTCTATAGAATTTTGAACCACTCTATTTTAATTTTTCTAGATTAAGTTATGATTTTTCAAATTGAGACTGGAAAACTGGATTTTTACCCGATGAACAGTAAAAATCTGAAAATTAGTGTTTTTGTGAAACATTTGAGCCCAAGACCATCTAATGTGATCTAAAATGGTTTTGATTGAACCCTAAGTCGATACGATAGTAACGTGTAATATTTTTGGTACTAGAGCGAAGGTTCTGGCATAGGATAGAAATTGAAAGATAGATATCGGGGTTGGTTAAGGAGAAATTGACAAACCTTTGCAAGAATTAAGAGGAAAAACACAATGGATTGGGACGCTAGATATGAGAAGTCAGTCAATGATTGGGATGTTAACATAATTGATCTCATAAAAGAGGATCTGATTGGATGGACTATGAGGACTACTAGCCCAAGATACTCAACAAAAGGGTCCGATAATTATTCAGAGCATTGGGCTAACCTTTTAGGGGTTTCTATTGAGGATTTGATGAACCTTCTTGGACCCGGTGATGGCTGGTTATTATGTTGCTTACTTTCATATGTATGTTCTGAATTTGTTGCTTTGGTTTATGTCTAAGTGTTGTATGCTGAATATTTTGTTAAATGAAATTTAAGCATGAAGTTTACTTCTTGTTCCTTTACTATGCTATAAGTTTAGTCAAAACGATGGTTAGAACTTGACGAAACCCTTCACCAGAGAGACCCCTAGTTTAGGACACAAGGGTCCCTCCCGACCCACTGCAGTTAATTTTGGATCGTCTTGAGCAACAGTAAAAGACCATCGAGGAGATGAAGGCGGCACAAGCTTGCCAGGAACAAGAGAGAGACATCGCGATAGCTGCAGCGATGGCAACGACAATGGCTATAAAATCTCCTTCTCTAATACATTATAAAACTTGATATAAAACCACTACTATGGTAGAAAAGGGAAAACCATTATGACAATCCACCATAGTAGAAAATAATTTCGCATACATTTGAAACCAACATAGAAACCTGTGGGCCGAAACCCTAACAAATTTGTTGCATACAACCAAATCATTCATTAAAATTTACTGGGCCTCCGAGCCTCTAGCCCGGTAACAAAAGATATCAATATAAGCCCATCGAATTGTTTTCCAACAATGTAAATCATAGTTTCATAAAACATAACAAGTGGCCTTCGGCCAACCAGAGAAGGAATCAAAAGGGTCTCTATTTTACACCACTATTGTATCAACAAAATATTTCCAAAAAGGCCCTATGAGTGGCAATATACAATCCAACAATACATAAAACACAGGCCAGAGGCATTACAACTAACTAAGCTCAAGCCTCCGCAATCCCTTCCCGATGGCGTACGCCTAGAAACTTCACCTCAAAACATTATAAACCACAGAGTGAGACAAAAGCCCCAGTAACCAACCTTTCCAATTCAGAGTACAAACTAATAGGTTCTCGTGAGGTGTCAAGTGGGGCAGTTAACATGTAATATTATAAATGATAGCCACAACGAATCATGCATGTGCAACGATGCTACCAATTACCAAATCCCTCAATGTGGGGGATTTACAAGAGCCGAACCCGGCCTATCCCTCACTATGGGGGATGTAAGGAGCCAAAAGGCCTATCCCTCACTATAGGAGACGTAAAGAGCCAACCATCATGCAGTAATAGAGGCCTTACCGTGTGGTAGTAACAATCAAGTCTCTCACCAAAACCCAGCACATGCATCATGCCCAAACATCTTTACCGAAGAGTAAATACACCATTTCACAAGTAACTTCAATTAGTGGCATATCTTTCAGAAATTTCCCAATACATTTAGCATGATACAAAACCCCACAAGACAAATTTCTCTTTCAATTTAGAACCCCATATATTACTCAGAGCACAAAAACATAAATTCACTCACAGTACTATAATAGCATATACAAAGGATTGGAAAGTGATTATCTCTTGCCTGAGCAAGGAATAATCAAAACACCAATGATGCCTTATGCACCAACAACACTAACAACAGGTCTATACAAGCACACAAACACGCAAATACCATGTAGTAGTTAACAAACTAATAGAATGGTTAACACAACACTTGGGGACTCAAAATTCCTAGCCTCAATCAAAGCTCTACCCAACTCACAAGGGCCAACCCATCACAATAACACTCCAAAAACCACAAGAGACCATTATCACTCTGGATCCCCTTCCAAAACATCCATTGAATTTAGAAACTCAAAGTCCCACTCTAGGAATTCATCACCCAAACACCCAATTAGAACAATTGAAGTCTTAACAACATCCTAAATTGATTAATCATCCAATTTCAACCCTCCTTAACATAACCCAATGCACAAAACTCAATTTCAACCACTACATTATCATCCTCAATCATAAACCTCTATTTTCACAAACCCCAAATTCCCAAAACTTCAAAATCTCCAAATCCCAGAAAACTACACCGATTAAATACTTAGACTAACCCATAGCAATCATTTAAACTCAAAACAATCTGTCAACAAACCTCAATTCCATCAAAAAATAGAAAGCCTTAGGATTCCTCTACAAAATCCTCAAAATCCCAAGAGAAAAGTAGATTAGAGGTTAGATTCACTTAAGGTAATGGACCCTTAGAAACACCTTCTCCAAGCCAAAACAGCGAAACCTTAGCAGAGCACCACTTCCCTCCTTCAGATTTTCTATTTTTTGAACATCAGTCCCTTCCTCCGGATTTAAAGACGCGAACATTTCGTTGCGGCGAACCCAAGCCTTGGTCACGACTAACTAATCCTGAGAGGGATTTTCTAATTCAGAAACCCAACTTAGTCGCAGCCAAAACCCATTTTGTCACGGCGATAACTTTTTCTCAAGAGGAAACCTTATTCCCTGAACAACTTTCATCGCGACATCCCCCTTAACTTAGTCGTGACGAAACCCTATTCCCAAAAAGAAGCTCTCCAAATACTCTCCTGTTCGCCACGACGAACACATCCTGAGAGGGATTTGTTCACCTACTCCTCCACTCACTTTGATCCCAAACCACACACCAAGGTTCAAGCTAAAACACCAGTTATCCTCAAAATCAACCAAAAGGGCTACCAAAACTCAAAATAAAGCTCAGGACATTACAATGCCTTGACAGGAGGCAGCTAGAGAAAGAAACGCCTGCGGTACTAGCATCAGAACAAGTGCCTAGACCGACAATGCCAGCAGTAGACCCTAATAGCATCTAGCAGTGGATGACCCGTTTTTGCAAGCACAATCCGCTATCCTTTGACTAAGTGTTTGACGTCTAAGCAGCAGAGGACTGGATCAACTGATTGGAAAAGATTTTTAAAGTTTTGGACTGTCTGACTGAGTGGAAAGCCCAAATGGATGCTGACTATTGGTGGCTATTGGTGGATGAACACCGAACTCATTCTTCATGCTCGAAACACAAGAGTGACATGGGAAGTGTTCTTAGAGTAGTTTTACAAAAAGTACTTCCGACAGTCAGTTAGGGATGAAAGGGAGGCAGAATTCCTGACCTTTAAACAGACAGATAACAAGTTGTTTGATGAGTACCTCGCTAAGTTTATTCATCTCTCTCATTATGCTAGCTACCTGCGTTACTGAGATGATAAGAGGTGGACGACAGAGAAAATTGTTAGAGGATTGAAGCAGTCCTTAAGGGAAATGATTGCTCCCAGGCAGTTTAAGCACTTCAACAAGGTAGGTGAAGCCTGCCAAATTACAAAGAACATCCTAAACCATGATTGTAATATTTGATTCGGGTGTTAGTCATTCTTTTATCTTGTATGCCTTCCCTGAAATTGGTAATTGAATTGGTTGTCGTCCCATCACGACAAAGACAAAACCTGAACCTACCCCAAGAGAAATGGAGTTAAATCCAGAAGTTAAGTTGAGCTTCATAACAGAAGCCCAGATAGGCAATACTACGATGAATAAAGCTAAGTAAGACTAGTAGAGGTTAAGAGAAAAGTGTGTTTCATCATGATGAACCAAGGGAGTTGATGGCAATGAACGAATACGGAAGTGATTACCAAAGGAGGTGGTAACTTTCTCACTGTAAACAAAGATTCTGGTCATGACGAATGAACATAATAACTCTCAGATGGCTACTTAACGAAACATAATGACTCTTAGAAGTCGCAGAAAGTAAGATCAGTAAAGGTCACAAAGAGAGAGGTAACCACTAATTAGAGTTATTAGATTCCCCCTCAAAAGAAAGAGTAATAATAAGGAGTTGAACAAGATGGCTAGGGATTGAGTCTATACACCATTAAGAAGGTGTAGTGACCACCTAAGCTGGACAAACGCTTACAGCCTTGTTAGGACTAGGGCACCATGATAGAGTAGCTATCTCAAGTCTCGAAATAGATAAATAGGAACTTGGAGATAGCAAAGTCAAGATGGAGAGCCCTAGTAAAATTTCTTAAGGATCAAGAAGAGAAAGAGACAGATTGTCACACCCGGCAATATGGTAATTAGGAATAAGAAATATTCCTAAATAATTAAGGGTCAAAAATAACAAGGAGAAATAGAAGAATTTTGGTGGAAAATGATTATTATGATTTTCCAAGCCAATTATGAAAATTTGGCTAATTAAGGAAAATTAGTCAAAAATAGTTATGGGTAAATATTTTTAAGTCTTGAAAAATTATGAAAAAATAAGGATAATATCCTTTGAGAATTATATGGGATTATAAAATTAGTTTTATGACCAAATTACCCTTAGAGAAATTATAAAGGAATTTAAGGTTAATTTAGCCTAATTTAAGGGCTTTTATTTGGCAAACTCCAAATAATTATTTGTAAGGAGAATGAAATTCCAAGAAAATTTCCTATGATCCCCAAGAAATTATAAGAGATTATAGAATTAAAAGAAAACCCTCCAGTATCTAAGATTTTTCTTAATTCCTTTGAAAAGTGGAAAAATCAATAAAGAGAAGGAAATTAGTTTTCCGTTTTATTCAATTATTGGAAATTTAATTTTTAGAACAAAGAGGGTAATTTGGGAAGATAAAGTTGAGAAAAATAAATTATGAATATGACAAAAAATAATTACAGAGGCCAGAATACTATAATTATAGAAAAGAAATTAAACTCAGAGTCAAAGTGCACCGGTAAAACAAAGACTAGAGTCTTGCAATTCAAATGGCTGTGTCAAGCCCCTATTAGAGAGGATTTGAATTTGCCAAGTGTCACTCCTCAAATGGAGAGGATTTTGACTTTTGTTAATTAATCTCTTTTGGAATTAGTTAATTAAGAAAGAGAAACTAAGACAAAAGGTGGTAATGACACTTGTAACTTCATTTATGATGGTGGTTAGGATATTTTTAGTTCATTAAAGGACCTCTCCCACCCCTATTTCATATTATTATTTTGGTCAAGAGTGAGCAAGAGAGAAAAGAGAGAACTTGGAGGAGAAATCAAGAGAAAGCCATCAACTTTAATCATCCAAGCAAGGTTTAAGGTTAGCTTTTAATTTCAAGTTGTGCCTTGCTTTGTTTACTCGAGTTGTATGGTTAGAAATTTATGGTTCTCCCCTTTTTCTTGTGCTAGCCAAAACATGCTTATGGGAAGGGAAGAATTTTTGTTAGTCCAACATGTTAGAACACTTCAAAGCATGATAGATCCTAGTGGTTACAAGTGGCTGTAAGTTGCTTTTGAAGTGTTTTCTTTGTTGTGTTGCATGAGGACCATTTCGAACTGGACCCTAAGTGTGTTTTTTCTTTGTTTTGATGTTTCTGTTGTGTTCAAAATGGAAAATGGTGTAGGATAAACCTGAAGAACAAAGGTTAGAAGCATTAAAGCCAAAGTTGTAATTTTTAGAAAATGAACCTTATGGTTGGGCCAAGTTGAAACTAGAAGAGGGAGTTTTATTTTCTTAAATCCAAGCATATATTTGGAATAGGATTTAAGAGACAAAAATCTTAAAATTCAAGAACAAAGGTGGAAGCTTTAAAAAGGGTTTAAGAGTTCTTGAGTTATATTGTTGATTTTTATGTGGATTGGTTGATGATTCTTACTGTCCTTTTTGTGGTTGATAATGCTAGGGTTGACATTTGTGAAGGAAAAGAAGAGAAACAAAGAAAGCTTAAGTCTTTGGAGTAAGGTAGCAAGTTGAATCTAACTACTAACATTAACTTTGCATTGTTGATTATTGCATGATTAATTGCTATTATGTGGATGAACTTTCTTGGTTGTGATATGGTTGCTCTTTGCACTTTCTTGCTTTGGCCTTTGCATGATTGAGTTTTGCAAATGATAAGCATGCTAGTTCACCAATAGTACTTAATGTAGTTATGCATAATAATAATGCTTTTTGATTAAGTTTCTGAATGCTTTTAATCACAAAATTTTGCAAGATTGCAGATCACATTTTGAATTTTGATAGCTAATACGTTAAAAATGGCCAACTACACAATTTTTAATAATTTTTTAAATTTAAGGTCTAGAATCTGGAAAAAGGGTTTTTGCCAAATGGACAGAGGTGATTTTCACAAAAGCCTGACACTTTTTCAAGTAGAATTGGTTTACAAGATTATTTTTTCTTGAAATAGAATTCAATGAGATTTTTATAGAATTTTGAACCACTCTATTTTGATTTTTTTAGATCAAGTTATGAATTTTCAAAGTTGGGCCAAAAAAACTGGATTTTTACCCGATTAACAGCGAAAATCTAAAAATCAAAATTTTTGTGATAAAATTGAGCCTAAGACCATCCAATGTGGTCTAAAATGGCTTTAATTGAACCCTAAGTTGATACAATAGTAAGGTGTAATATTTTTGGTATCAGAGTGGAGGTTCTAGCATAGGATAAAATGCTCTGCTTAAGTTTATTCGTTAGATATCAGGGTTGGTTGAGGAAGAACTGACAAACCTTTGCCAGAATTGAGATAGAAAACACAATGGATTGGGATGCTAGATCTGAGAAGTCAGTCAATGATTGGGATGTTAACGTAATTGATCTCACAAAAGAGGATCTAATTGGATGGACTATGGAGACTGCTAGCCCAGGATACTCAACAAAGGGGTCCAACAATTATCCAGAGAATTAGGCTAACCTTTTAGGGATTACTGAAGAATAGTCATTGTAAGTACTTGGAACCTATGACCAAATAAATCCCGTAACTAGCACACTACAGATATGGCAACCAGTAAGAGCTTGCACTCCTTGCATTGAAACGCCAGGCATTATACATGTTAGAGTATAAGGAAAGAGAAGTTGCATAAGTCCTCTCTCTGTACCATTTTAAAATAGTAAGAGATGGTAAGAGCAGCTAGAGGAATAAGAGAACTCCTAAGACAGATTGGCTTAGGCACCTAAAGAGACAAATAGGTGGCCTGGGGAATTGACGCAAGGCCTGAGAGAATGGTATTGGGTTTTGGAACAGTTTTGGGGAATAATCAGTTAGGTGACCAACTGAGTGGAGGTGACTTTACTTAGTCTTATAGTCCAAGTCTCCCAGAGATTGGTACCTCTTTGGGAAGATGAAGACTAAGGATAAGTCGGAGATATAGAAACCTCTTTTGGTTGTAAATTGATATCAAGAGAGTACCCACGACTTCCTTCTAGATAACCTTATCATTGGTTAGGCTGGGCTCAATTTCCTTCCGATTAATAGAGGAAAGCCAAAGTTAGACGAGTTAGAACCATAAGACCTGAAAAAGAGACATTTATGAAAGCTCTAGATATAGGAAGAACCCCATGGGATACAGAGACAGAGTGAGTGTTGACGGGCAGATCCCTAAGATGAGGCGAGAGACAAGAATGTAAGCTGAAAAGACCCGACTAAAGATAGATCAAGAAAGGGTCTAAGACAGTAAAGTACTAGGTTTAGCCTATCACACCTTGCTTATAACATACCTTAGAATCCATTTAGAGCCATTTTGGACCACTTTGAAGGTCTTAAGCTCCAAAATTCCATAAAAACGCTGATTTTTTGGATTTTTACTGTTCATTGCACGTTTTCCAGATTTCAGGTCCAACTTTGAAAAATCATAGCTAATTTTAGAAAAATCATATGGAGGTATTCTAAAATTTCACAAAAATATTTTTAAATGCTCTTTAAGGAAAAAATATCCAACTGGACTTATCCTTGCCCAATTCGTGCAGTTTATTGGATAAAGATTACTATTTACTTGGTAAAATCTGGATCTTCCAGATTCTTTGCCTCAATTTTGAAAATTCATATCTCTTTGTGTACACATCCAATTTAGGTGATTTACCTCTTATTTTAAAGCTTGAGATGTTTACTATAAGTCTACCAAATTTTATAGGTTGACTCGTTCATTTGATAGGCCAAAATGAAGCTCAAATCTAACTACTCTAGGACCTACGTTTTATCCTTTCACCTTTGCTTGCTTTAATTCTTTTTATTTCTTTGGCATACATAACTTGGGTTTGATCTTTTCCATTCATGCTTATACACTTCCATTCATGCCATAAACATTCTAAGCATATACATTGTATTGATGGCAATCATAACATAATTTACAATGTAGGAGAATTATACATTGAACATAATCTCATTCATTAGTATCAATAATTCTCTACTTTCTTCTCCTTGGTTCTCATGCCATTATTGCCCATCATTGATTGACCTAAATAGTTGGTTAGGGAGGGGTGAGATTTGGGTGAATCTCAGTAGCAAACTGTAACACCTTACATTTATACCAATTAACTTGCCTTGCAGAAGCATTTGGAATCACTTTTGAAGACTGCAAGTTATGAAAAATCAAGTTTGAAAATTTTCTTTTGAGGATTACTATTCATTGTAACCCAAAATTTGGCAAACTTCAAAAATTCATAACTAATTGTAGAAAATTGAAATTGAGTGATTCCAAGTTCTATGGAAAGTTGTTTAAATAAACTTTTGAGGAAAAATAGTTTCTAGACTGATTGCCTTAAAATTCGAGCCCAGCTTTTTCTTGAAAAAGTTAACTGTTCATATGGTCATTTTTCCATTTTTCACTTATTTTTAACCCAAATTTGGAAGGGCATAACCTCTTGTGTGGTTATCAGATTCAGGTAACCAACTCTCATCTTTAAAGAGAAAAATCCCATCTATTTGCTCACCGAATCTCATATTGTAACTCACTTGATTGCTTAATTTGACTTTAGTCAAATTTTAGGTCCATAATTTGACTTTTATCCCCCTTAGAAGCACTACTACAATGAAGACTTTTTACTTCTGTTTTGCATGACTTTTTACTTCTATTTTACGGGGGACATGAAAAGAAGGGACATAAAAAGTACCCCCCTTTTAACTTCTATTTTGAACAGAAGTGAATAATAGTATTATTTACGTATGTTTTAAACAGAAGTAAAAAATCACTTTTTTTACTTCTGTTTCTCAAAAACAGACGCAAATTCACGTCTGGTTTAAAAAGGCCAGACGTGAATTCATGTTTGGTTTAAGAAAATAGATGTGAATTTACGTCTGTGACATTAAAACAGACGTAAATTCACGTCTGGTTGTGGAGAAACAGACGTGAATTTACCTCTGTTTTAACAAACAGAGGTAAATTCACGTCTATTTTGGTGTAAAACAGAGATTAAAGTATGATCTTTTACTTCTGTTTCCTACAAGACGTGAATGTGCTCTCTTTTTTTTTTAAAAAATTCACTTTGTATGTACCACTTCCCCTACAACCACAATAGCCATAATAGCCACTTTCCAGCAAGTTGAAATAGAATGAACCAATCAATATTTTCAGCCAAGACATATCAACACCACAACTTCATCAATATATTGACACATTAACTAACTAGTCAAAAAAAGAACAAATTGCAAATTCAAAATTGATAGCCTATTATCTCTATAAACATAAACTTAAACAATCCCTAGACCACCATTCTTGAAGTATTTGTTGTGCCAAAAAGTCTCGGATGAAGTAATATTCAATTATATGAGCAATCATTATAAAAATCTGTAAATTGACAA
>NW_021634518.1:0-81112 GCF_004799145.2 Neltuma alba | reverse complement strand
ACTTGTCTTCAAGAGATTATTGCTTGTATGATAGAGCTACCAGGGTAGTCAGTTGCAACGTAAAGATAATATGCCTTCAGTCTTCAACTAACATAACAACATTTCTGCATGACTTTAATGATTCATGCATTTCTGGCTAGATGCTTCATGCCCGCTAGAATATAATAAAAGCGAACTACCAATATCTGAAATTTTGGCCTTTCTGGCAAAAAATAAGAAATTTGGTTCTGCACGTGATTGCCTAAGCTGATAGGGCTAATCCTTGTTTGTGGCCTAAAAGGATTTCTATTGTTCTACCTACTTTCTAAAATTTAAAGCACGTTGGAATAAAGATATTTTTTTGTGCCGTTGCTTAACCTTGTCTTGGGCAGGTTCTTACCTTATGTGGGCTGGGTGACGATTATCATGACTGAAAAGCCTATCATTAAGGTTTGTTTTTATATGCCATTATATGGTTAGAAAAAATCACATGGTTTAATTTGGAATATACTAAGCCTTTTTTTTTTCTTTTCTTATCTTTCTTCTTATAGTATATTCTCATTGGTGCTTTGGGGTTGCTCGTGATAACTTCAAAAGATTAAACGAGATGTCTCAATCAAGCTTTGTGGTAACTGCAACTCTAGTATAGTAAACAGATAGTATCACTTTCTTGAAGGTGCCAGATGCCCATCTTGTACCATCTTTTAAATGACAGACAACATGATGTTGGAGTTGATTCAGAGTAATGGATTTTTATTTCATTTTTAATCGTTTAGACGCCTTATTGGCTGCTTAGTTGCTTGAATCAGACTTTTAAGTTTACATTTTGTAGTACTATGGTAATTCCGGCTTGACTATATATTACTCCTGAAAAATGAATGGTTGTTTGAAATCTTTATAGTTATAATACCTTCAAAATTACCAATGAAGCTACATTTTGTTGCTTCTTTGCAAAGTAGAGTCAGAAGTATTTCACTGCCTGTTGTCCTTAACATCTCGTTGGGTGGATGAACACGGGACATTATATTTTACAAGGGACATAAATTATTTGTAAAACATTAATAATTGGTTCCCAGATGTAGTGACCATTATGTTCGCAGAAGGGCCTAAAATATTAGATATCACTGTGGATATGGGTAAGTGGAGAAGAAATGAAGGTTTTTGAATGAGTATTGAGTTCTGACGGCTTACACGTCAATATTAATCGATGATAAAATTGAAAATCAGATGAAGAAAATAATAAGTTAGTTATGAAAGAATACACAACCTAAACAAAGCCAAGGGCTTCCTTCCACAAAATCGGAACATACAGCCTAAAAGAAAAATGAAAAAGAAAAGAAAACAACAACACAGAATAGTATGCCAGAGGCCTAAAAACATTAATGAAATCCAAAGTCACAACTTAAATTCGCAAAAACACTCAGGCAGAGCAGATCCTCTTCCCATGGCAAAATCATCTCTATGAACCTTCCATAGAGCTTGTATCAACTCCTTTTCCCTCAGTCCTTGAAACGTTAATTCTGCAAAAGCTCTTCTGCTCAAAAATAGAGTTTTATATAGTCCCTTGAAAGCTCTCATTGCTGCAACCATCTTATCCATGTTCCCAAAATATGTAGCTATATACGAATCGCTATTAATAGATACATAATAATCTAAAGCAGCTTTAGTATTCCCGTGCATGGCTGCGAAATCTTCATTACTTAGGAGGCTAGACTTGGTAAATATGTTAGCGTAAGTAGCTGTCAACCCTTCAACTTCCATCAGACCATCCCCAGCTGCAAGGTATATATTTGTGTTTGGCGGGATGGAAAGAGCTTGAAGTATCAAAGCCGTCTCATTTGGTGTAAGCGGACATTTCCCTCGTCTTCTCCAAATGCGGGCTAACTCACCAGTCCATGGTTTTCTGTCACCTTGTGGTGCTGCTTCTATGGCTTTGATAGAGGCAGGAGAAAGGCCTGGGTACTCGCACTGAGAATAAGCAACCATGTCGGGTTCAAAACGAAGATGAAGTGAGAGAAAGGGTTTTGGTATAACTTGCAGGAGCTCAGAGGCTTTCATTTCCAAGGATCTTGTGAGACGTAATCCTTTATAACATGCTTGACAAAGAGCAGCTTTGGCGTATAGAGGGTACCTACAAACAAGGGGTAAAAAATTCAGAGAACTGCTGAAGTTGATTATAACCGAATGAACGAGAGGAAAGCAAAGGGAAGGGATTTTTTTTTCCACGACAATTATTCCCCCTAGCTAGTCTCTGCTTTACGGTTCACGATATTATAATAAGATGTTAAAATAACCCTATCCTACAATATTTAGAATAGACTGGGGTTTCTGAATTTGCTTCAATATCACACGAGAAGTTAATTATTCCAGCTCAATCTAAATATCCTTCCAATTATGAATGGGGGGGGGGGGAAGCAAAACATTATACGATGAGCCAATCTAGTATTAGGCAAGATGATGGCAACCTCACATACTGACACGGGGGGAAAATCTACTCTTAATTCGTAACTATGGAATGAACATAAAATCCATTCGGTTCCCCTACAAAAGAAATGGGCAAAAGAAAGGAAAAATGAAAAAGTAAATTCACGGCCTCATGAAATTATTCAAATAATTAATATTCTGAACATATAATTTCCCGTGTAACATTATTTTCTCTAAAAATGGGGAAAAACTGTGCGACTTATCTCCTGGGAATAAGGACTCAGATGAATATACATACCTGTCCCTTCGTTGGGACATGGCTGGCGTGAAGGAAATATATTTATGCTTTAATAGAGAAGGAAGAACACTTTCGACATAATCGAAATGGCCTTTCCGTTTGCTACAATCCACTGCGACGGGTTCTTTTGATGCAATCTCTGGTGGCAACTCTTTGACAACCTTAACAAAGCCATTCATCTGTTGAATGAAGTAGTCTACATCAAATACATCTGCGAAACCACTGCAATGGAACCAAGTATTCAAATGCAGTTTCAGGTTAGAGGACAATATAATTCACTAACCAACAGATAGATATCTTTACCAATATAAAAATGCAACTTAGAAAGATTTTGGACAGAACAATTACTTTTAATTACTTTTACGTTATATAAACGGAATGATAAATAACCTTGTTTCATTCCAATATGAAGCCACTTCAAACTTTGGCATCACCAGGGTTGCATTTAACAGACGAGCAATGCCCACACCATCACAAAACTGCATTCACCAAATAGCATCACGATATCAGTATTTTAAGAAAGCAACAAGAGGATCAAGAGTTTCTCTATATGGATTTGGTATTCAAGAGTTTTCTTGTGAAACTCACATCTCTACGCATCTGGTTGAGGCCACCATAGCAATCCACTCTGATATACCCATTGGTTTCTAAAGGTAGAGCTGCACCATTTCAAGAAAAAACGAAAGCAATTGTCTGCAATGAAACCAATTACGGTAGTTTCAGAAAGTAAAAAGTGAACCCAATCAGCAGCCCCACTAACATGACCTAATTCACTGAAGGGCGCTTCTAAATTTAAAATATATATATATAGCTAAATCAATGCCTTAAAGTCTGATCATTCCATGAATACATGAAATACGAGTAAAACTTCCACTAAACACTAGAAAATCTGTTTCAGGCTATAAATTTTTTCGACCTTTCAAGGTTAACTTCTAACTATGCATGAATACAATAGCAGCTCACACCAAATTCTTCATCCGATACTAAGCAACCGCGGATTCATTTTCCCCAACAAATTCAGTAATCCCTAAAGTTTAATAACATTCAACTTTAACCACCAACAAAATAGAGAAGTTGTTAAATCCACGAATAGCCGATTTAAGTAACAAGTACCTGTTAGGTGTCCTTGCAGCCACCATTTGCAAGGTCTCCACTCGACGAGGCGCCGAACACTCCATATATCTCCTTCCCCTCTGCATTAACAACGCTTGAAAAGATGTTAAATTTCAAATCGAAGATTCTCAGTTGCTACTTTCTTTCTTCTTTCTTTTTCTATATGCAATTACACTAACCAATCAAGAATAAATTTCAGCATTCCACTACCCACATCCAAATAAATTAGAAATAAAACAAAAAGCATAAGATTGTGAACTTACATGGCCGAATCGGAAGATGTCCGATAGAGGGAGAAAGGGGAAGAAGAAGAAGATAGAAATGAAAGGATAAGAAGGAGAGAGAGGGAGAAGAGCAGGATGCTGAACAAGGGTTTGACAGAGAAAAAGACCATTTGAGACGGGAATTGAAAGCGACGAACGGATCCGCTTTGATCGAATGAGATGCAGGGCGGTATGCCTCCGAAGCTTGGGGCTTTCCTTGCAGTCTCAAGGAATTCTCCTCCGACAGATTTCATTGTCTTCTTGTCCGCGTGATTTTCTGACGCATAAATTAATCAATTAAAAATTAAAAATTTGGATTCTTTTGTGGGGAAAAAACATTTAATAGATCAGTAGATTCACTGGATTGGATCTAGCTTTGGCTCCTAGATAGATAATTATGATTTAAAAAATATTTACACAAATAAATATATAAAAAATTTTTTTCAATTTATATAAAAATACTTTTCAAAAACATTTTTGAGTTAGACAAACACTCTCTTAGTCACAAAAAAAACAAAAGGAGAGGCTATAGCCAAAAAAAAAAAAGGTTACACAAGTATAAAAATGTTATTTTCTGATCCTATTTATAAGTCATTTTTAATATGTTTTATACAATAAAACCAATAAACTCTTGTTATTAACTTTCATTTAAAATTTAACAATTTCTGACTTTATCTCTATTTAATATATAATATACTCCATAAAAACAAAATCAACATAATAATAAATAAAAAATAAAATTGTACACTGATGTAAAATTCTTCTCTTTATCTTATAAATATGATCAAAAATTTTCTTCTCTCTTTACTTTAATAAATAGGACCATAGGAGTATGAATTGTGAAGTTATAAGTAAGTAACCGAGGTAAACGACCGAAATAATTTAGAAAAATTACTGTTTAATCTCATATGAATGAGTAATCGCTAAAAATAATCTCATCATAAGTAATCAATATGTATGTTTTATCATTTCTTATGTCAAAGTTACCGTTATCATTGTATGTTGAAATCCATAGAAGGTGGGTTTTTGCGTGGTTTACCAAGGCTCAGTAAATAGTTTTTGCTATAGAGCTTTTCAGTGATGATGTTTTATGTGGTTTGTAATATTTTCTCCAATAATAATGGGTTTCTTTAAAATATTTGTACAACGTTTAAATTTAATTTTTTGATTAAGGTCAAAGAATGTCTTGTTTTGGTTTTGTGATCAAAGTCAAAACGTAGGCCGTAAAAGTCTTTTTGGCAAAATTCGGCAAGGAAAAAAAGTCAATGAGAAAATTAACTGATTTGCTCAAACTACATTCGAATTAAGAAAAACTAAATATAACGCATGTTCTGCTCAAAACTTAGGATAGATATAGTCTTCATAGTAAATCGACGAGGATTTAGTTTGGAAGTTGGAGCTTAAAACCAATAATCATTAATATTACTCTTTCGATCCTTAATATAAGACTTATTTAACTAATTTGATTAAATTAAGGAAGTTAGGTAAGTTAGTTAATTATAAGAAATATAAATGTGTTTTCCTTAAAATACCATAATTATCTTTTTTGATGTCCATCTTCTTCTTCTACTTGATTATGGTTGAAGAAGTATCCATATGGGTAATTTAAAAAAATTGATAAATATGAGAAATAGGTCTTATATTAGGATCAAAATCAATTCAACAATTAAGTCGTATATTAAAAACCGGAGGAGTACATTAATCATTCAGACGAATGCCATCTCCCAGTTTAATAACACAAGTCACTTGAGAGTTGCTTAAAATTCGAATTTCATATAATGTCAATGCGTAGTGGGTATATTAATAGGATCTTAATCATGTTTAACTCAAGGCTTTCAAAGACATGATGATGATCATAATGTCACTTGCTTCAACTTAATGGGTAAAATTTTAAAGAAAGTTGATCTCTTTAGTCTGTTGGATTTTGATTTGCTTAGAATTCAATTCTTAAATGTTGATTCTATATATTCAGTCATGAACTTTTTGCTAGTCCAAAATTCTGTTTCAAAGACCCAATGACTTTTTGAGGAGATATAATTATTTGGTTATTAATAAATATGTGTCATTCCTAAAATATCTTGCATTAAGTATATTGGCTAAAACTATCATTATTAGAAGGATTATCTTGGAAAAAAATGCATAAATATAAGAGACAAATGGATTGGGTCATAATTAGACCAAATAAAAGTCAATTGGGTCTTATAATAAGGACCGGAGGAGTATTATTATAATTTGTCATATCTTCGTAACTTATCACAAGTTAGCATTGAGTCATCCATTAACAAAATTGCTCATAAAATTATACTTATGCGACGTCCGACACAATTTTAAAGATCAAATATTATCATCTGACTAATTAATTTAGCAATGCATTCTTAATAAATATTATCCACAGTCCTAAATATAAGAGCTAGTGACTAATTTGAGTAGATTAATGAAATAAGTTAAGTTAGTTATTTGTGATCAATAGGTGTTGTCTTTCCTAAAATATCCTTGCTAATTAAGTTTATTGACTAGAATTATCATTATTAAAAGAACTATCTTAAAAAAAATATATATAGAGATAAAGTGAATTAGGGTCTTATATTTAGAACCAAAATAAAATCAAATAAGGTCTTATATTAAGAATCAAAAGTAGTACTACAAAATCATTCCACTTCCGTCATACAAACTGTGTGTGCAGAATGAGAAACAAAGTGACGATCTTGGGATTTATATTTACGGTGATTCAGTCGGAAGTCTCCATTTTTCTTTGGTACTCCTCCTGTCCTTAATATAAGACCTATTTAATTAATATGATTAGATTAATAAGTTAGGTAAGTTAGTTAATTATAAGAAATATGACATGTTTTTTCTAAAATATTATAATCATCTTTCTTAATACTTTATCTTCCTCTTCTACTTAATTATGATTGAGGAGTATCTATAGGGATAATTCAGAGAAAATTATAAATACAAAAATATGTCTTATATTTAGAATCAAAACCAACTCAATAACTAAGTCCAATACTAAGAACAAGAGGAGTACCACCCACCCAAAAAGAAGTAACGCTAATATGAGAATTTTTTTTTTTTTTGGGTCAGAAAGATGCAGTTGTATTAAGAAATTAAAACCAGTACAAAATCCAAATTTCACCACAAACAATCGAATTAAAAATAAAAATACAGTACAATAGAAACTAGAGAACAAAAGTCAATCGGCACCAACAAAACCCTGGTCCTCTTCCAAGACAGCAACTGAAAACATGATGCAAGAAGAAAGAGCGCTGGCTAACAATCCATCTAGAAGAGTCATAAATAAAGAAAAGAAGAAACAAGTTGAAATTGGGGGGGTTGAGACCTAACCATAAAGATCACAAACCCATTAAACAACTCCATAGCTTATCCAAAAAGCCAGGTTACAACTTCAAGAAGCATTTTCCAAAAGGAAGATGTTCTCCAGAAGAGAAAACAGGACAAAAGACCAGAAGCTTTTTATCCCCTAGATTTCAGTCCACCAGTGGCTTGTCTTCACCGTCTCACCAGATGCATTCATCAGTCTTAGCCAGAACCATCAATAATCACTTGTTCCTTGAAATCAAACAAAAACCAAAGGCATCCAGGTGGCACTCAACTTAAATCATCCTTGATTTTCAGCAAGGTTCTTCTGATTTCCAAAGTGAGAATTAATTTGCCACTAACCTCCAAAACATCACCACTATATCAAAACTTGATTCATAATGCTTGGTTGAAACCTCCGACTAGCCTGTAAACTATAGATCTACTCGTTGCCCACTCTCCTTAGTCCAAAAGCATATTCCCCTGCCTTTGAATCCATTCTCACCGGTCCAAATCTCGTCCTTGGCCATTCCGATTGCCTTGTCGGGCCTTTTATTGAAGTTCCGAGCTGCATTAACCACAAGTCTAACACCCACACACACCAACACATGCACACCAGATCACTCTCCTCTTGCGGCCACCAGGAAAAGAACGCCAAAAGGAACCGCTCACCAGGGAACGATTTGGGCTCTCACGGGGGGGGGGGTGAATTTTGCTCTCACAGGGGAGAGTTTTCCAGATAAAACGCTAACATGAGATTGAACGGTGAACTCTTGTTAATTAATGAATTGAATTGACCTGCCTTAAGTTGATATGCATTAACTTTATATAGAGAGCAGACATTAAAATATAAGATAATCATCGGAATTGAATTTTAACTTGAAATTAAAATTTTAAACATTAATTAAAAAATCCGCATCAATATAATTGCAGTGACATCGTATATACTCAATATCAACATCAATATAATTATAAAAATTTGGGGAAAAACACAAACACACACTATTCGCAACAGATCTTGAATTCCACAGAAATGGATATGACCTTCCCAAGCTCTTTTTTTTTTTTCCTGAAAAACAGAATGGATGTATCTATTGTGAAGAATATATAAGAACAATAGAACCGATTTTATAAAGAACAAAAACAAAGTTACATTGAAAATTTAAAAAAAGAATCATTCAACAAGCGCAATGAATTATAACGCTTATCTGGTTCCTTCTACAGTTCTAACAACAAATATGCTAATCAATATTACATATCAGAACGAGATGCAGGAGCAAGCCTGAATAACATCATGCGCCATGCTCATCAACATCTCCATTCTCACCGTCTTCGGCTTCGGCTGCGGCTGCGGCTGCAGCCGCAGCTGCCGCCATCAGCTCATCAAAATTTTCTGTTTTCCCCAGCAATATCTCAATCTGAACCAAGTTTTTAAAGAATGAGAAGTATCAGAGCAAGTGAAAAGGCGGTGGCTGACTATAAAAAGACATGTTCTGGGTTCAACAAGTAAATGACAATTCAAGGAAATTCTAAAATCCTCTCACCTTGGCCTTCTGGACAGGTCTACCTCTAGAGTCATCCCTTATCTCAACAGTTGATGTCATAATTTCTACATTAGATCCCACCATTAATCAAATTTGATTCTTCAACCATTTTCACAAAAATAGTTAAGACGGGGCCCAGAAAATAGAAGATAGTAATATCTTACTCTTTTCAACAGCAAGCCCATTGTTTTTCAAAATTTCAGCAACCGTCACCACCGTCGCGATAGCTTTAATGAAAATATATAGAAAACAATCAAACATTATCGAAACAAATTTAAGGAAGGAAGGTGCAAAGGTAAAGATAAATGAGAAAGGAATGGTTTGACATGAATTATTAAAAAACTACATCATCTCTGGCATGTCATGCCAGGAATAGGAAACAATTCAACAGTCTGGACGTAGAATACCTAGTATCAATTTCTAGTTTAAGTATGCATACTTGTTTAACCTATAAACCTTAATTTTCTACAAATTGAAGAATCAATTATTAACGCAACAGTTTAGTAAAATAAATGGAATGTTATTGATACTCCAATCTTCAAATAAGATACACAAAGCTCAAGTTCAAAAGGATATATGACTGTCTAAGATCTTCATATAACCATATAGTCAGCAATCCAAAGCCAAACCAATGTCTCGTAGGAAGGAAATGGAAGAGACGGGATGAGAAGGAAAATTTTAGTAAGCTCAATTTAAAAAATTAAAAAACAGGGTTTTAAATTTTAATAAAGAGAAGTTGTAAGATAAAAGAGTAATAAAAATTAATTAAAATTTTTATCCTCACTTCTTTAATTTTTCAAAATGAGCTCTTCGCCTCACCTTCCTTTCATTTCCCTCGTACCAAACGGACCCTAGAGGACTAGGCTTAGGATAACAAGTTTGCAGAGAAGTTACCAAAGGGCCTACAGTAGTCAACCACACTGCATAGCATTTTCATGACTGGCCTGCTCCACTAAAGCCTATTCAGAAAACAGAAATTGTCTATGGCTTTATGAACAGAATTGAGACTCAAATTGACTTCAAGTCCATACGAGCCCATGAGGTAGCGAACAGCGAATGAAGCCTGAAGAAAATCACTCCAGCCAACGGGACAACATACGCAGACCTCGGAGAATGATAGAGAATAACTAAGCTCTAAACAGCGGAATTTTTTTTTTATTCAATCAAATTTTGATATATGATTCTTAATGCAGAATATTAGTCGGTCTTCCCTGCAATAATATTAACATCGGCTGCTCACAATTATGGTAACCAATTTAAACTCTTACGAAATCACTCAATAGGATAGTTACTGCCATCAACACATGCAATAGAGAATACAGGTTTAAAATAAGTAAAGCTATTTAGCTCCAGGACTTCATACCCATTCAAGTGCTGACAGCTCGACCTCATTATGCTGTTGCATATACCTCTGCATTAACATTAACAAGTATAAACAAAAATTAAACAACGCAAAGAACCCAAAAAAAAAAAAAACAATAAAAGCTCACAAATTTTCAAACGTTTATATCAGAAAGAGTATTCGTTAACAGCAACATATAAAACTCCAAAAAAAGGTCCAAAAAAATCGAAGGCGCACGGAACAAACCTTGGCCAAATTAACATAGAAGAAGAGGGGCTTCTTGGTATTAGAGACCTGAATGCGATTCTTTTGTAAGAATCGGCGATGTTGATGTTGTTAACTCCCTCTGTGATGGCGTCCATTGCACCGTTGTTAATGAGCTTCCCAAAAACCCTAATCCATCCCCCAAATTTGCGTAGTTATAGGACGAGCGCTAAAACCTTCAGATGAAAAATCGACGGAATTGGGCTATGGTTCACATGTGGGCTGCCTATCCTGGCCCACTTCTTTGGGCCTAAATAAATTTTGACTTACCCCTTTTGGGGCTAAGCACTTGGACCCAAGAAATGGTATTACAAGTTTTTGGTAGAAGCTAAATACTTCAAATTTGAAATGGAATACTTCTGTGAACTGAAAAAATAAAATACAGGAATCTTTGTATCAGGTACAGCATCCAGTCTTTATTACTATACCAGTCCTTAATATAAGATCTAGTTGACTAATTTAAAAAAATTATAGAACTCAATCAAGTTAGTTAATAATAATAAATATCACATGGTGTTTCAAAAATACCCTTATAGAAAAGTAGCAGTATATTATGAATTCAATTATACAGTTTGATGAATAAATATCACCTTTGGTCCTTCTTTTTTTTTTTTTTCAAATGAAACCTCCTATGCTTAAACTTCATATGTACAGAGCACTATTTAGTCTTTCCAATTAATGAAATCCACCATATTGTAATGTTTCATGGGTCATTGTTTCTAAAGAATTTACAAATTCACAAAGTTCATGCAATGTCTAATAGAGCCACATATAAGAATTAAACTCTTGGCTCACCAAACTTGACTCTGATACCATATCAAGATATCAAAAAAGAAGAGAAGTTTTTGGATAATACTAAATTATTATTAACAAAAACAAGGCATAAAGCCTAATGATATAACCAGAAAACTACTAAACTGAGAAACAACACAGGGCCCATTTATATGCAGTAAGTCCAAATCTAAAATACTTATTATGTACTAACACTAATAAATTAACTACACAATAATCCTCTTAACACCTTCTTTTCTTAACATCCGGATCAATGGTTTACTGTCTACTTCCTCAATAAATTTTTCAAGTGGTCCAAAAGAAGTTAAGCCTTCTTTGAGGCCAACAGAAGAATGCCATCCACATATCTAATGTTATTGTAAAATGGTTTGATAAAGTTTCCCTCCCAGTCATATAAGACCCCACCTGCGCCACCAATGCTTAATCTATTTTTGGTCAAAATGACACTCTTATACACATTGAGCTTTAGCATACTAGGTACTGGGATTCTCAAATTAGCTTTCTCTTGAAATTCTCAATAAAGAATCTATGATACCTACACAAATTATGTTTTTGCTCTCACTAGTCAATAATAAAAAATTTGCATCCATTGATGACAGTAAAAAATTTGCATCTATTGTGATGAAAATTATCAGGTGCTAAAATGCTAATATTTCATATTATTTTCCTATGACATCAACGATAGCATTTTGATGATGGTTTCAAAGAACTTCAAGATCGTAGTTTTCCGAAGCGATCACCCCTAATTTTTCTAATATCGAACCTTCAAGAATGATTAGGACAGGTCACAGTAATTAGGGCTTCAAATATCTCAATTCCAAATTTTATCATTCACCAGTGACTTTGGCGAGTTTAAGAACATTGTTGTCTTTACAAAACTTCAATCGGCTAATAGAGCCACATACAAGGATTGAAATCTCGGTTAATCGGCCCACCAAAATTGACTCTAATACCATGTTAAAATATCAATAAAGAGGAGGAGTTTCTAGAAAAGAGAAAAAAAAAATGACACTCCTATGCACATTAAGTTTTAGCAAACTAGGTACAGGGGTTCTCAAATTAGCTTTCTTTTTAAATTCTCAATAAAAAATCTATGATACCTACACAAATTATGTTTTTGCTCTCGTGAGACATCTTCCAGTTATGGTTAAAAGAGTACTTCCTTAGAAACTAAACATCATGAGTTTTCATTCCCCTTTAAAAGTGAAACTATGATTTAAAAATTTTAAAGTTTCTTCATATCTCTTTTCTTCCATAAAAGTTGTCACCATGTTGCCAATGACCTTGGCAGATGACATTTTAACTGCAAGAAGTAAAAAGAAAAACAAAAAACAACCAATTCAAAAATGAATGCTAAAAGAATGAAGAAAGAGAAGTTAGTTCTAATGAAACAAATGTCACATGCAAGGAGGATATTTCATTTACAAGGACACAGATCAACCATTGATGATAATAAAAAAAATTAGAGGAAAAACCTGTTGAAAACATAGTCATGAGGAAAGAAGAAGAACCACGTTCTATCAGAGGAAAAATAAAAGTCACTGTTCCCTCCAATTTTTAAAAAAATGATCATTTCATAAGCTATGGTGACTTTTCTATTTTTCTTCTTTTCTTGTGATTTTATAAAATTTACTGTGTTTGTACTTTTTACAATTAAAATTGATAAACTGTAATTGTAACATACTATTTTTTTAAAAAATTAAAAAAGTTTAAAAAATATAATATATAATATAATATTATCAATACTTATTTTTTTACAAAAAAGGCCATCTTTTCCACCGAATTTGGTAGAAAAGATGAGGGGAGGGGGATTATTAAATGAAAGAAGAACGTTGTGGGAGGAGTAGTAAATAGAGTTGAAAAAAATGGAGTATAATAAATGAAAGAAGAATGGGGGGAAGAGTATTAAATGACGGAAGAAAAAATGGGAAGGAACAGATCAAAGTGGAAAAAATGGGGGAGGGGCGGTGGAACGAATTGAATATGGGGTTATTAAATACCTTCACCCCAGTTATTATTTTTCAAGCCAGAGGAAGAGAGAGCATAAGAGACAAAGAGAGAGCGAGAGAAGAGTTTGAAAGAGCGAGAGGCAGAGAGGAAAATCAAGAGAGAATGAAAGTACATGCTGTCTGAAGGATAAGGCAAGATTTGGGATCATTTAGGTATACAAATATATTTTTTTAATCAAATTTTCTTTATGACTATTTCATATATATTTAGATTTTTATATTATTAGTTTTATTATAATCTTTAGAGAAAATTTTACAATATGAGTATGGAGTAAATATAGAGTTTTGACTAATATATGACCGTAGAAATTTAAATATGCATTATTAATAAATTTTAACCGATTTATATTTGTTTAATGATTGTTTTGAGAATTTTAAATTAAGATTGTAGGAGTAAATATAGAATTTGACCAATATATGACCGTAAAACTTTAAGGATACATTATTAAGAAATTTTGACCTATTTATATTTGTTTAATGATTTTTTTGAGAATTTTAAATTAAGATTTTAGTTAAAAAATTTGTTATTCAATATATATAATGTTTTTACCGATTAAATTTAAGTTAAATAATTTATTTGAGTTATTTAATGTATTATTGAGGTTTTCATCAGATTGAATGTTAAATAGGTTCAAGATATATTTTTGAAATAATTTTTGAAAGATTGAAGAATTGTAAATTGAGAATTTTATTAAAAAAAAGTTATTTATACTTCAAAAGAGTTGTTTGGCTGAGAAAAAATTTTAAATGAGACTATAATAAATAATTGAGATTTTAATATGAAATATTTAGATTTTAAGTGATAAATATATATATATTTAATTAATTTATTAAATTTAAATAGTCTTATATGTAAATTATATTTTCAAAATAATATTATATCTATTATAAATAGCTAGATTTATGACAATTAATATATTTTTGTTTATAGGGTAGTCTTAGAATTTTAGAATAGTTTTGGAATAGTTGAGTTTTATATTAATAAATATTTATGTGTAATTTTGTAGATTCTTGAGAATTTTAGAATAATCTTTATGTGAATATTTGCAAGCTAAAGAGTAACAGGTAACTCTAAAAATTCTTTCATGTACATGTGAACTGTGTATGGTTATACTATGGAGTTACTAATTTTTATTATACCATATTGGAATATAATTCTTTCAGTTTCTTTTGTTTTTACTTTTGTACTTGGGTTCAGATTCCAATTTCCAAATCCTTGTGATGGCGCGTGATGCCAATGGAGTTGGCTGTTCTTCAAGCTCTTCTGGTTCAACTAAAAGATGGAAGTATCACGTGTTTTTGAGCTTTCGAGGGGAAGATACTCGGAAAAATTTTACTGATCATTTGTATGCTGCTTTAAAACGCAAAGGATTTAGAACTTTTCGGGATGAGGAAGAACTGGAAAGGGGAGAATCTATTAATCCAAGTTTAATACAAGCAATTGAAGAATCTCGTTCTGCAATTATTGTGCTCTCCCCAAATTATGCTTCTTCAACTTGGTGTTTGGATGAGCTTCAAAAGATCCTCCAGTTGAAGGAAGAGAGAAGTCTTCAAGTGTTTCCAATATTTTACGGTGTAGATGCTTCTGATGTTAGGAAACAAAAAGGAAGTTTTGCAGAGGCGTTCATGAAGCATGAAGAAAGATTTGCTGAGGACAAAATAAAGGTGCAAAAGTGGAGAGATGCTTTTGAAAAAGTTGCTAATTTATCTGGTTGGGACTCAAAAGATCGGTAATTTTCACTTCTCTCAATAATTATCATCTCTCTTCTTTTTTTTGGTTGAGAAATAAGGGCGTAGATGTTTAAATATACTCTAAAGTATTGTTTCATCAAGGTTTTATATTATGGCAACCCACAACTTCTCTTATTGCGGAGATTGTGGGATCTATTTGCTGAAGGATAGGGTGTGTATTGTGTCAGGCGAGTGAGTAGGTCCCTTCCCTACCCATTTAGTTTTAACTAACAAGTATCATAAATGTCATTTACTTAAAACTAGAAGGGATAATTAATATATAAGTCCTTATAGTTTCAACTGGTTTTTAATCATGTCCCTATAATTTTTTTTTATCAGATCCTTATACTTTCATATATTTTTAATCAAGTCCTTATAATTTTTTTTTCTTTTTATCAGGTCCTTATTGTTTTACTTTGTTTTTAATTAGGTCCTTGTAGTTTTTATTCTTTATTTTACAAATAATAACATTTTAAAAATAATAAATTATTGTAACAATCTTATGTTAATATTCTTTTAAATTTTTAGTTAAACAAATATTTATTTATTTTCAATTCAAATTTTTATAATTATAAAATTCAAATTATAATAATAAATTTATCTAAAATTAAAATATGATTATAAATAATTTATATTTAAGTATAATTATTATTCTGATTATTTATTAATTACTAAATGATTATATTAATTATTTTGTCCAATTATATAATTATTAATTTAAAAATGAAATTAATTTTAAAGAATAAAGTTAATAAATAATTTTTCAAAAACTACAAAGCACCTAATTAAAAAATAAGTGAAACTATAAGGACCTGATAAAAAGAAAAAAAATAGAAGGACCTAATTAAAAACACACGAAAGTAAAAGCATCTGATAAAAAGAAAAAATTTTATAATGACCTAATTAAAAATCAGATGAAACTATAAGGACCTGGAGATTAATTATCCCAAACTAAAATACTTTAATCCATTTTACCTTAATTACATTTTTTTATGTATTTTGAAAGCATACACTTAATTTTAAATGGTTAATTTTGTTAAGAGAATTTTAAAAAGATATTTTTAATTAAAATTTGTACTAGAATAATATTTATTTACTAATTTATCCTTCATCATACTAAATTCCTAATTTTGGATAAAATTATTTTGAAGAATTTAAATGTTTTATTTTTCTTTCTCTTAATTATCTCTTACAAATAAATATTTTTCTAATGTTTTGATCATATAGGGATAAAAGCTTAAGTAATTTAATTATTATAGATATTAAAAATTTTATTAAGAGTTTCAATAATTCCTTTAATAAATATACACTTCCCTAAATATTTTTATAAATTCACTCCAAAAAATGTCTTTATAAATGTTTATTACAAAAATAGCTTAAAAATTTTAAATTACAAATTTAAGTTATTAATATAACCTCTTAAACTCAAATTAATTATTAAATGTATCATGAATAAAATAAGCTTTTGAAATATGATCTTAGACATTTAAAAGAAATCTAAATAAATATATATATCAATACATGCAATGAAAAAAATAAAATATTTAAATAATTTTTATGCTAAATAAGGGTATTTCAGTCAAAACAAAGAGCAAGTCTTTTCGTAAAAAATACTCTCAACACTATTAATGCTGCGTGACGTGGTATTAAAAAGGTTTGCTTTCTCTCTCTTTCTTATCCTTGTCGGCGTGAGACTGGTGTGGTTGGCTCTTGAGGGATGAGAGAGAGAGAGCTGCAAGCTTTTACCAGGAAGAAAAGAAAGCAAGTCCATGCAGCCTTTTAAAATTTCAATGCCATGTCACCACAACATTAACCCTGTTGGGAGTATTTTTAACAAAAGGACTTGTTCATTTAATGTAATAAATTATAAGAATTCCATAAAAAGGAAAAAAAACTAGAATAACCTGATTTAAAATCAGATAAAACTATAAGGACTGGCAGATTATTTTTTCCTTAGTATTTCACCCATTTTATTTCATTATAGACTTGTATTTTTAAGTGGTGTTTGACAAGATAGAAAAATGCTTTTCAAAAACATTTTTTCACAAAACGAGACAGAATCTTCTACGTATTTATTTTATATAACGTAAAAACACTTTTAAAATTATAGTTTGGTTTTCATCCAAACACCCTTTTAGTTGTTGGTAAAATAGACTTGTATCACTAGGTTGTAGATGATCTAGGTTTTCCAATTGAATTCAGTTAATGATATAATTCTGAAATGGTAATTTTCTTGAATATATATTAGTAAAATTACATAGTAATAATTATTATGTAATTCAACAATTAAAAAATTAATATTAATAATTTATAATTTCTGTAAATTTTGAAATTTCATTGTTTATTAATAAATAATTAATAGTTGTTATTATTTTTTGATGGCTGAAGACGTTACCGTATAGCGTTAGATTAGAACTCTTGTGAAATCTTGCTTAAATAAAATTAAGAAAAACTATTCAAATAATAAAATGTATTGCCAAAAAAAAGAAAAGGAAACTCAACCTATAATGTATTAATTAAGTGACTTCAATATCTAGGGGCTATAGTAAAGTGCGTGGACACACGAACATAATCGTGCATATCTGCAAATAATTATCTCCTATCCCCACTAAGTGCAAACTAAGCTTCACGGAAAACTTAAAATTGCTACATTTGTGGTCATGTTTTTCTTTACATCTCACATTAAGTATTTTTTATTGTTTATGCAAGAACTTTAAAATTCAGTTGACTTAAAACCATCACGCTATTTTCATGTAAAAAAAATCATTTTATAATTTTATTTTCATATGAAGGTATGAAAGCGAATTCATTGAAAGCATTGCTGAAGAATTGGGGTCGAAGTTACTTGATAAATCCGCATATGGTCATGGCAAGTTAATTGGAATTGAACCAAAATTAGAAAAATTGAAGTCAATTGTAGCAAGGGAATCAGGAGCAGTTGGGTTTATAGGAATATGGGGCACAGGAGGCGTAGGCAAAACAACTCTTGCTAGAGCCTTTTATGAGCGGGAGCGAGAGCGCAAAAACTTTGAGATCCACTGCTTCCTTGATAATATTAGAGAGGCATGGGAAAAAGAAGGTTTGATTTCATTGCCAAGAAAACTTGTTTCTTCTCTAGATAAAAAGAGTATGGAAGTGGCTGATTTTTATGAAGGAATGGAGTTAATAAAAAGCAAGTTGACTGACAGAAAAATTCTACTTGTCCTTGATGATGTGAGTGATATTAGGCAACTTGAAAATTTGGCTCCCAAGCAAGGATGGTTCAGCGAAGGGAGCATAATAATAATAACAACTAGGGATAAGCATTTGTTATCATCACACGGTGTATCTGCTGTGTATGAATTCAAACTATTGAGTGAGAAAGAGTCCCTTGAACTGTTCCTTCAAAAAGCTTTTAAAGAAGAGCATCCTAATGAAGATTATTTGAAACTAGCTAGAACCGTCATTAAATATGCTGGAGGCCTTCCTTTAGTGCTCACAGTGTTAGGTTCATCTCTTTGCAAAAGACCTGTAGTGGAATGGAAGGATGAACTAGCTAAGCTCAAGAAAATTCCTCCAAAGGATATTTTGAAGATAATTCAAGTGAGTTTTGATGGACTGGATGATCAGCAGAAAACTATATTCTTGGATATTGCTTGCTTTTTCAATGGGATGGACAAAGATCATGTCATACAAATTTTAGAAACTTTGGATAAGGATCTTCGCCCAAAAACTGGGATAAATGTTCTCATTAAGAAATCACTAATAATTAGTTATGAGAGGCATTTGTGGGTGCATGAAATTCTCCAAGATATGTGTAAATATATTGTCTATCAAGAATCACCTTATGATGCAGGCAAGCGTTCCAGGATATTGTCTTTGGAGGATGCCAATCATGTACTAAAAGGAAATAAGGTGACATTATTCCAACATTCTTGTGTTTATGTGCTTTTAAATATCAATATATTCCATAACTTTTACATACATTTTGACCTTGGCTTGTTGTTTTATAGGGGACAGAAGCAATCCGAGGAATAGCGCTAACATTGGAAAAGTCATGTGATGCATTTTGGGATCCTGAAGCCTTATTAAAGATGAGTAATCTCAAGTTACTTATGATTTCAAGTCGCTCACATGTTTCACATTGCCAATTAAATCTTCCGCACGGGCTCAAGTTCCTTTCTAGCGACTTGAAAGTCATAGAATGGGTGAGGTATCCATTATTTTATTTTCCCAATCAGCCTCAACTCTATGAACTTGTAGTACTAAAAATGCAACATAGCAAATTAAAAAAACTTTGGAGAGGAACACAGGTAATTACAATCCTTTCATTTAAATTCTTTGACCATAATTTATTAAATTATATCAGTGTTTGGTTTTGAAGGCTTATTGTTTCCTATTTTTCTATTGTTAGTCTCTCCCAAGCTTGAAGTCCCTTGATTTATCTCATTCAGAATACCTCATCGAAACCCCAAATTTTGATAGAATTCCTCATCTTGAAAAATTGATTCTTGAAGGGTGTTCTAACTTAGTTGAAGTTCACCAGTCTCTTGGGCAACATAAGAGGCTTGTCACTGTTGACTTGAAAGATTGCGAAAAAGTTAAAACCCTTCCAGAAAAATTTGAGATCAATGGCTTGGAGACTTTTATTCTATCAGGTTGTTCAAAAGTTAGAAAACTTCCTTAGTTTGGAAAAGATATGACACGTCTATCTAAGCTTGATTTAGAGAAGACTGCTATAGCCAAACTACCTCAATCGTTGGGCAATTTGATTGGTCTCGTTGAATTAAATTTGACGAACTGCAAAAAGTTGATCTGTCTTCCATGTAGTGTTAGTAAGTTGAAAGCTCTGAAAGTTATCAAAATTTCTCAATGCTCAAAGTTTTCAAGGCTGCCAGAGAATTTGAATGAAAATGAAGCTTTGGAAGTGCTGGATTTGAGTGGGATTGCTATAAAAGGGTTATCATTTAGTAGCTACAATGGTGAAGCACAATCATCATCATCATGGAGTTGCTTCTCCCTTTTTCAAAGCCCTTCAAAGTCAACAAGTTTTATGCTGTTGCCGTCTTTGTCATCATTGACACATTTATGTTTACAAAACTGCAATCTCCATGACTCATCACTTCCCGATGATATCAGCATGTTATCATCATTGGAAATTTTAAATCTAAGTCAAAACAATTTCATTGACTTACCATCTGGCCTCATTTCCAATCTTTTGAAGCTTAAAACTATTAGTCTTTGGAGTTGCCCAAGGCTTCGGTCTTTGCCGCAACTTCCTTCAAATCTATCATGTATATGTGCTGATGGTTCTTCATCAATGAAACATTACGGATGTGCACATCAATTATGGGATTTCATTGAATCATTTCAACCTCAGGTTTATTTTATTTGTCTTTTAAGTGTTCTTTCACCTCAATCATTTTACTTCTTTAACATGGAAAATTGTTTCTTATAGGTTCGCAACCATTTAAATATGAAGTCAGCAATTGTAAGAGGGGATTCAGAAATTGTGAGTTTTTAGAATTACTTTTTTTTTTTATTTCTTTGACAATAAATATATAGTTTAGTTGACTTGTACATATATATTTCCATTTCTTACGTGTTAATCAACATACTTCTCATACAAACAATCTGTTTTTTTTTTGTCCCAGTTAATTTCCCTCTGTCCAACTTTTCGCGCATTAACAATTCAAGGTAGCAAAGTACCATCATGGTTTTATAATCAAAACTACTTTTGTGAGAAAGAATTCTGGTGGTGTCCAAATGTGTCGTTCATAATAAATATATCCCCTGATTATTGTGGTTCACGTGAATGGTGGGGCATAGCCATATGCTTAGTCATAGAAAAGGATCGCGCATTTGGAAAAGGGAAGGATGCAATTTGTTGGAGTTGCAGATTTCCTAATGATGAATTTCCAAACTCGTATCATGTGAGTCATGTTTATTTAAAAACGGCTGGGAGTCCTCAGCTTCATATAACATATATTCCTCATTCCTCTTTGCTTATAAACGGATCCCAAATGGTATTTTTCTCTAAGAATGCAATGGAAAATAAGTCACCAAGGATGAAAATAAGCAAGTGTGGGTGGCAAGCGGTGTGCAAAGAAGATGTCGAAGCATGGCGAAGAACAAGGGACGAAGGTTGTAGTATCATCAATAACCACGTGAAGATTGATCCAGCCATCAACAGTGGAGGTTATGGTCCCTGGCCGAGACATGATGATACCGTTGTAGAAGTGGATGGCGCCTGTTCTCATTTAGATGACAAAGCGGCTTGTGGTGGCGTTCTTAAAGATGGCAACAATTGTATGAAGGAGGCTTTTCTTCTGAAATTAAGTGGTGGAGATATCCTCACAGCAAAAGTATGGGGTTGCCTGATGGGTCTCAAAAGAGCTTGGGACGCTGGTATTGGATATGTTATCTTGAGAAGCGACTCCACTGAGGCTGTTCGATTGATCAAATTTGAAGTTCCTGAGACGCACAAGGATATTGCTGTGATCATGGAAATTAAAGGGATGTTAGAGCGGAAATGGTTTGTGGATATCCAAGTCTTTCATAGAGACGGCAATGTCATTGCTGGTTTACTTGCTAAAAGAGCACTTAAAGGAGCAATGGGTCTGCAAATCCTGGGCCCTAAGACAATGATGAAAATATTGCAGGCCACTGGTGTTACACTCGCAGAAGATGAGAAAGATGGAGGTTATACTCAATGCTCTAGACATCATGATCAGTTTGTTGTTGAAGAAGATGAGTCTATACTTCCAAGGTACGTAGATCAACCCTTCTTAAACTTTATGTTTTATATTAATGCATGCTTGATGGCTATTTGAATTTTCTTCGATATATTAATTTAATATAATCTTTCAATTCATGTAAATATTATATTTTTCTTGGTTATTTCATTTCCTTAGGCCATGACATTATTTGGCTTTAACAGTCCACCACATATCAAACTAGATCTTATGTATTTCCTTAATTTTTTTATTTCCTCTGATTTGTGGGAGAAGTCATAAGTTGAAGATAATTTTACCTCATTTGTATGTTTTAGCACATCATATAATTAATTATGAGTTATAATCAGTTTTTTCTCACAATTATAAGAGAATCTGGATGTGAAGAGTTACATGATTATATTTTTAGTATATAACCAGCTTCTTGTTCGAGAGAATGATAGGGTATTGCTAGGTGCTGAATATTAGAAAACATTTTGACGTAAATTAAAGAATTTAGTTAACATCAGTTATTAATATTTCTAAAAATTTTAAAAATGATCAAGTTCATTATTGGAGGAGGTTGTTTGGTAAAGAAATATCAAAACAAAAGATAATGAGGACAGGAGGAGGAAGTATTAATATCAAACGGTCCAATTGCCCCAGGTGATCCACCATATATGCATATTCATTGTTACTGTTTTGTTGTAATTGAACCAACTTCAAATATCATTTGGCACTATGTATTAAGTCATTGTTCTTGTTTTGTTGATAGTGAGTCAGATAGCTTCAACAATCCCAATAATGAGGTTGAGAGCAAAAAGGGGTTTCGTTGTTGGGAGTGGATGTCAAACTTTTGGCATTCTCTTGGGCATCTATTTCAGACTTAGTGCTAAGGTATATTTCATACTTTTTACATTGAGCTCCATCTATACTAATATAAAATGGAAAATCCCAAAAAAAAAATATTTTAAATTTCAAAATCTCCAATAAGAAATTATTATAAAAATGTGTTGTTAATTGCTATTATGGTATAGCAAACAAGACCGATTTTAAATTTTAAAATTTAATAGATATTTTTCTTAGGATTTTTCGATTATAAAACCGTTATGAAAAGTATAGTTCTTAAGTTGTTTTAAAAAGTTTGTCCTTTGCACTAGTGTCAGTCCTGGGTACAGTTTTGTTTCTTTCAGTAAGAATTTTTAGTTTACCTCCCTATACATGCGGTGAATCCTTTTTTTTTTAAATTTTCCTTTTAATTTTGTAATTTTCTTTCAAATAAAAATACATGGTCCAATCATCTTAATGATAGTGCCACACTTCTTGTTACTATCCCCTCCCCCCCAAAAAAATCATAAGATTCGATTGGAAAGCAGTAACAAATTTTATGTTCCTTGAATGTGAATGCTTAAAAATCCACAAAATCTAGGCGAGAAGACTTCCAAAACGTGATATGTAGGCAGTATTTCCTTAATAGTGATATACCCCTAAGAAGCTATAACTCTCAACTCTTATTATTTTGCACATGTTTCTAGTAGTTTTTTTTATTGTTATGCTTATTTAATCATAAATAACTTACATAACTAATTTCTTTCTTTGACTTCACAAGTTGATACCATAGATGACTAATTTCGACATGATTTTTACCCGGCTAAAAAAATTGATCTTTCTTTGACTTCAGTTATAGGTTGTGCATACAAGTTAGGCGAAGTCAGAATCATCTTTGAGGCATTCAAGAAGCAAGAGCTAGATACAAGAGCTTATCTAGTTTTATCTATTCTATCGTCCTTGCCTTGTAGTTTTCTTTAATTTAATGTTGCTGCTTCATACTCTGAGTTCATCATGCCTTGATACTAAGAAACTTGGTATGAATCTGAGCTTGTCTCTTCTTTTTTCTTCCCCGGTGATTCATGATATATAGGTATATGCTGATCTACTTATTTGCTTCACGACGTCTCATTGTTGTTTGGCTACCAACGAAACTGATTTCATATTCTTTTCGAATCTGCAAAAGGGTTTGTGAAATTAGATTTTGAGTTCCATTGTCTGAGTATTGGGTTTCTTATATATATAGGTCACGTTTACTGGTAGATAATGGTTATTGTATTAGATCCGCTTGTATGTTTAGTATGACGGGAAAAAAAAAATGTGAACATTAGAAATTGGAAAATAAATAAATAGATTGTACAAAAAATCCTTTTTTGAGAAACTTTACGTGTTATTCTCCACATAACAAATCTCATTCTCTAGTTATGAGCCCAATGCGTAATTACAATATAACAATCTTAATCAACAATAAAGAATATAAATCTCACATTTCACAACATAACATCAACTTTGCTCTATAACATGATACAAACATCAAATCAATACAAGTCAATATAATTTGAGTTAACATGCTTCCCACTTGATTGAGTTTCAGTATATGAAAAAGATATTTTAATCATAAATGCGTGATTCACAATTTAGTTAAACAGAGAATGTTAAGAAGATCTTACAATTCATATTATGTATACAAAATAAATTAACCTCAGTTACTTCAACTCCAAGCTTACTCGTGCAAGTTTGAGGAAAAAGCACAAGTTTCACACACTTCAAGGCACAAGGTAATCTACAAAATAATGTAGGTATCATTTAATATATAAAATTAAATAACTTATTACATAGAATTTATTATTAATATTTGTATATGTTAGTTAAAATTTTTACTTCCAATAAAAGTCTCAAACCTCTCATAACATATAATTAAGTATTTTATCACTATATTATAATTTCCAAACAAATTCAGAATGCTCCTCTTTTTTTTTTTGGTTCTCCAAATTACTTACTTACATGAAACTTTCTGAAATTCTCAAATATAAAATTTTTATTATGTTTTTAAAATCTTATTTATACTTTAAATCTCAAAAATAAGCCACCATAAGTTCAATAATACCTCAAATATATGTATATAAATAATTTATTCTAAGACCCCATGGTACAAGTATCATATTCCTCACAAATAATAACCCTTTTAACCAAAATAATTATTTTAAAATCTTAGAGATGTAAATAAACAAAAATAAACTGATAGAAATTATTTATTAATTTAACTCTACAATCCTATGGTCATCTCTTTTTAAAAGTCAATATTTACTCCAAATCCTAACCCCAAAAATTTATTCTAAATATCAAAATATTACTATCATCAAGTAGACCTAAATGAGTAGAATAACTTTTATGAACAAAAAAATTTGTGAAAAGAAAATAATTTTATTTACAAAAAAAATCTACAAAGCTTACCCTACGAGCAAAGAAATAAAGGATAAGTCATTGCCGCTGCGGAGAAAGAAAAAGATGGGGAGCAATGTACACACACACACACATATTAGGATAAACTATCCTAATGGGTCCAAGGCCTAAATTTGCAGATTTCTCTTTCTTTCTTTCTTTCCTTTTTTTTCGATTATTATATTACATTATATTATATTATACTATTTTATTCATTTTTTCAAATCATTATTATTTTATTGTTACTTTACTAATTTACATTTAAATAAATTTTTTATCCAATTAATAGTATGATAAATTTCATTTATCAGAAAATAATTTCTCCTTTAATATTACTTAAATCTTAAAATAAAATTTAGGATGTTACATATGCTATAGTGCTCGTAAGAGAATTTATTCTGGGGATTGGAAGTAACCATGCTAGTTGGGAAAAGCAAGGATTTATTTAGGTCTTTCGGCCACTGAACAAGTTACTATGTGAAACTATTCTCAAAAATTTAAAATGTTTTTGAAAATTTCATTCTTTATACAAACCCCGTGTTTGGGAAAAAGTTTTCAAAATAATTAATGAAAGAATTCTGTTTTTTCCAGAATCAAACCTAGGTTAGTGGTTTAACATTAATTAAATAACCTCTAGGTGTATCTAAAGTAGGTTTTACAACTTTCAAATTAGTTTTTTTTTAAAAGTACTCTATCAGTCCCTTAGGCTTATTATAAGGATCAAATAATGGAATTGCATGACTTAAGAAAACTATTAAAATTAGTTAAAAATAATAAATAGTTTATATTTCAAATATATCCTTATTTATAAGTGGTGAGAGTGGAAAAACGATGAGAATGTATGGGAAAAAATAATGAGAGAGCATGTTAATGAAGGGTAAAATGATAAACATGATTTAATATTCAAACAAATCTAAAAAGTATTTTATAAAAAGGAATAGATGTAGCATAATGCCCTCGCGCACTCTAAATATTTCAAATTACTTCAAAGCCCAAATAGTCTGTTGGCATTTTCTCATCCTGTGTTCTCTAAATGGCTTTTTTGATCCGTATGATTATTGGGCCTTTTCATGATGGTAAACCACAATGCGCTTTAAGATTCAATATGGCGCATGGCGCTGCATGTGTTGTTAAAATTTTGACAATTTGACCAACGAGAGTTGGTTCAAGTGGTAAACAGCTTGGTACCACTTAAACGAGATTTTGAGTTTGAGCCTTAGCGTATGCAGAAATTCCTGTTGGGAGACTCACCTACCATAGTTAGGTGCACGACGCTGGTCGGATCCAGATATAGTCGGAACAAAACTCCGATGAACTGGGCGGGCAACCAAAAAATTTTTTTTGACAATTTGAGTTATTTATTTATTTAAAATTTTATTAATATATTTATAAAATATTAACTCTTGCCCGGGCAAATTTTAATTCAGTGGTTGAAATGAGAAGTTAGAGGAAGTAGAATTTCTCTATGTGTAATACCTATTCGAATTATTGTGTTAGTTTTAATTATAGTTGATGGAATATAAATAAGGGTAGTTTGGAAAAAAAATAGATAAATATGAAGACAAATAAATTGAGATATTATATTTAGGATTAAATTAAATATCAAACTAGTTTTTATATAAAAAAGCCAGAGATAGTATAAGTTTTAAATAACTGATTTGTGTATAAAGAAAACAAACAGCCAGACCTGGTTAAAACCAATAAATAAGTGAAAAAAATACTTTTTTCAAATATGTCCTTATTTATTAAAAAAAAAGTAAATGAGAGAGAAAATAAACGAGAAAAAGTGTGGTGAAAAAATAATTAAAGGTAAAATTTTTAAAAAAATTGTATTAAATATTGAGACATGTCCAACTTAAAACTTGTAAAATGGATTATATTTCTCTTCGAATTTAAAACTTATAAATAGAATTGAAAGAAGTGACAATAAACAAGACGTCTCAGATTCTACATGGTAATTAGACTGTCCAGTTTGGTTTGGTTTTTAAAAAAATGCTGGTTAACTAATCTCTCCAAACAACGGAGCTAAGCAACTATTTCGCTCATACATCATTTTTTTTATTGCCAATTATCTTTTACGTATTATGGGATAATCAGACTGGCAATTACAAATTGTTAATTATTGTTATTATTATTATAATTAAGTGGATTCCATGTATGTAAAGATTGATAAATCCGACTCACAATGTAAGTAATCTTATATTAGTTTTTTTTTAAATTTAAGAAATCACACTTAGTGGATGTTGACAAAGATAAAAGCATGCGACAATTTTTTACTAGGGATGCATCAATCAAGTCAATAAGTATTTCTTTCGATCACTTTTAAATTTCAATATAATTTTGAAGATAGGCACCGCACGTACCTCTTAATGGAAATGACTTGGAATCAAAAAAGGAAAGACACCCATTTTAATTTGTCTAATCAAGGGATTTAATTAAATATAATCATCATCATTCTTAATTAATGATGACTTATGCATGCACACAGAGGAGGCAGGCAGGATAACGACGGGCAGACGGCAAATTTCAACCATAAAATTATATTTTTGAATTACAATTAATTATTACCTACGGTCCTAAATATAAAAGACTGATAAAGAGCAATATGTATGCAGTTTAGCCAAATAAAATATGTGTAGTTGTATAAGATTTTACTTAATTATAAAGGCTATTTAATTTATACTTCTTCATTTCATATGCATAATTACGGGTGAAATTAGGGAAAAGTCCCTTAGTGAAAGTTTTATTAGCGGAGAAAATGTAAATAAGAGTATTGGTACTGTATAAAATCTGCAGGGTACCAGTTTTATCAGGTTATTTTTCGCAATAAAATTCTTAACGAGGACTTTTCCTCGAACTTCCGATAATTAATGGAACAACTAGCTGAATTCAATCCCACCCAAACCGCTACTAAAAAAGACAAGACATGAATCGCACAAGATGAGAGTGACAAATGTGGGAGACAAATGATGAATCGGAGATATGGGGTTGAAGTCCAAAATTTGAATTTGTCCAAAGGGAGAAAACTCACGGGTTTTTTTTATCTTTTCATTTTCTTCACGTGATGTGGGAAGGAATATTGGTTGGTGCCATTCGCTCCATTTCACAGAAAACAAATTAACAGTTTGACCAGGCAAGCAACCCTTATACTCCTCCGGTCCTTAATATAAGACCCAATTACTGAGTTAGTTTTGGTTCTAAATATAAGACTCATTTCTCATATTTATCAGTTTTCTCTAAATTACCCCTATAGATACTCCATCAACCATAATCAAGTAGAAGAGGGAGATGAGGTATTAAGATAGATGATAATGGTGTTTTAGGAAAAATATGTCACATTTCTTATAATTAACTAACTTACCTAACTTCCTTAATCTAATCAAATTAGTTAAATGAGTCTTATATTAAAGACTGGAAGAGTATATATTTTCGTAGTTTTAAGATGTTAGCTTCAACCAACAAGCTGTTGGTTCAAGAAAGTAAGTTGTCTTGCCCCCGACTCCGAATCTCTCCTTTCCTCTTCTCATCTTCTTTCTTTCTCTTTCTTTCTTGACCATTTGATTAATATCTTAACGGTTCAGATTTAAATCTTTTTAAAACTATTATTAAAATATTAAATTATAAAAATAAATAAATTATAAATTATAAACTATATTAAAATTTAATTCTAATAGTTTGAAATGCACTAAATGTTTTTTAAATTTTTTTATAAGTAGTTTATAAAAAGTTAAAATCTAAACCATTAAAATATGTTAATCTAACAATTAGAAAAAAGACGAAGAGAAAAGAGAATAGGAAGAAAAGAGAAGAGGTTCCGAAAGTCTTACTGTTTATAAAAAAAATAACACAAGTTCAAATTCCGAGAAGAGAATTTATTGAGAGGACAAATCCTTAATGGTCTGAAATAGATTAATCTCAAGTTCAAAATAATTGTAGGATACTCCGACTTATATATATATACACACACACAATTAGCTTCATAAAATCATGCAATTATACAAACTTTGAGTTGCCTTAGGTTCAAGTTGATGGAAAGGCTCTCATCACTTAAACACACGGATGTAATTTGACTTCGTGCCTTTGTGTTTGTAATGATGTGAGATGTCTACATTTTGTCATAAATATTCAAGGAAAATTAATTCATGTTGTTAGTGATATTTCGAGACTAATAGTACCTTAAGAAAAAACAGAGAAATTTAGAAGAAAAAAAATTTTACATTGAAAATTTTATAAATTTTTATGCATAGAATTGTTATACACAAAATTGATACTTTTTATGTAAATTTTGTACGCATGAAATATCAGTATTTTAATTTAGGTTATTCTCACTAATAAAATCTTAATGAGAGATTTTTTTCAATTTCTACAGAAAAATTTGTGAATGCCTATTAAACAATTTGAATTATAGTGAGACCTAATAGCATGTGAATAAAATAATTTTATGTTTTTTCTCATATTTTGTTTAAACTTTGGAAAAACCACCTTCATTCATCCAACATGCCCAAATTCCCACCCACCATCATATCGTGCGGGGATAAAGCTCATGAAGTGTACCACAATTTTCATGCACTAAATGGAATTGTTAATTTACAGAGGCAAATGAAAAATTAACATGTTGATATAAAAATTTTGAAACCAAAAATATTCACCGGAAACATTTTTGAAGAAATAAATAAGTATTTCATACGTATTAGGGAGTGCAATTAAAATTAGTAATTATGTTGGAGATTTAATTTTATTTCAAAAACACTCTTATTGATTGTGTGACGGCATGGTTGTACGTCTATTTAATAATTCTAATTTAATTATGTTAATTTAATGAGGATAAAAAAAATTAATATTTGTAAGGGACAATAGGTAATTATTTTTTTGCAGGCCAAAAAAATTTGTAATTATTTTTTTATATATTTGGGGCTAAAACATATTCGCTTGTTTCTTATAAAGAAGGTTAAAACTTTAGAGAATCAAAGAGAATACTTGATAGAATAATACTAACTGGTCCTAATTATAATATAGCAATTCACCTTATTCTTAAATTTATAATTTTTCTCCAAAATATTTTCATACCTATTTGGATTAGCGGTGAACAACTGTGATTTTAGATAATCATAAATTTTATAAATGACATTGGCTATAAGTAATATTGGTTAATTGTGATTTCTGTTAGGATATGTTTATTTTATAAGTGATTTTAAGAATTATGATTATGTTTGATTTTCATTTAATTACAAAAAAGACATAAATTTAATAAATATTATTAAATTAATCACTTGGGGAGAGATTTTCAGAAGAGTGTAAGAGGGTAAATTGAAAAAAATTCAGTTGATAAAAATTGATCAAGATTTTTCAAATACATAAACTACTCTTTTGTACTTATCCTAGAAGTGTGGTGGAAAAATAAAATCACAATTTCTCAGATTTTATAAAAATTACCCAAACAGGATAAACATGCTTCATAATCATAATCACTTATTTAGATTTAAACGGGTTTATTTAAGTTCTCACACTTAACTAAAGAGGCACGATCATCAATTGCACATAGTAAGGGGTTTACTTCCTCAGGTAGTTCTCTAACATGCATAATTAAAAAAATAGCTTATAAAAATCAACACATATATTTATTATTAATAATCAACTTAATTAATTTTTTAATATTTATAAACTAATCATCTAACAGTGGTAATTAATTTTTTTTATAAAACATCTTTTTAGTTAACTTACATAAACTTTTTTAATTTGTCAAAAACTAAGATGAAATTTTTAGTATATTAAAATTACATAGCCAAATCTATATATTATAAATATAAGGTTAAAAAATATATTTGGTCTTTTATTTTTACATAAAGTTTTATTTTGATTCCTCAATTTTAAAAAACATATTTTTACTCTTTTAATCCAAAAACCGTTAACAGAAATGATAATATTGAGATTCTGAATGTTGATAAAATATTCTCAAATACTAACATATTAAATTTAATTTTTAAAACAACTATAATTTTTATAAAAACTAATTATTTAAGAATAATAATTTTAGAATTAAAGGACAAAAAATATGCTTTTTTAAGTTACAGGATCAAAATAAAGCCTTAGTATAAAAATAAAGAACCAACTATATATTTTAGTTTAAATATAAAATAAATTCTAAATTAATATTTGCTATAAATTATAACAAACTTCGTATTGCACAAAAGCATCACGTTCAAGATGGGGCCCACTGTCCAGCAGCAATTATTGAATGAAAGACGAAATTTAAGGATCACACAAATCAAAGACGAAACTGAAGAGTCCAGAAACATCATGAATGGTTTGGCAACTACTTGCTCCCGAATCCCAGTCCCTATCCTGAATCCCCAGGGTCCAAAATTTATGCCCCAGAATATCAACAAATTATAATTATTATTTTTTGCCATCAACAAATTATAATTATTAAATGTTCTAAAAATCCAATTCCGCTTTGAATTCAATTCCAAAATGCTGAGGTTCATGATCTCATTCCCAGCCAAATTAAAAACAGAAAACGACGGGAAAACAAAACTTTACAAACCAGGTAAAAATATTCTTTACTCATCTAATTTTATAAAATATTTTAGTTTGATTGCTTAATTTAATAAAATACTATTCTTGTCTTTAATTTAATGTAAGAGTTAGTTTGTGTGATTTACATGAAGATGATTATGATATTTTAGAAAAATATATTTTATTTTTTTAAATTAACTAACTTATCTAATTTTTTTAATATAATTAAATTAATTAAATGAGTCTTATATTAAATATCAGTGTTATCATTAAATTAAACTAAAATATATACTACCTCAGGTCCTATCTATAAGTTTTAATTTGGGGGAGGAATGTGGTCCAATATATAAGTTTCAATTTGGACTTATCTTAACATTTAATGTATTTTTTCTAATTATTTACTACACATTCTTTCTCATCATATTTCCCCTACATTCTTTTTTATTCTTCTTCTCATTTATTATAAGGGCGTGTTTAGAAATAAATATATATTTCTAATCTATTTATTGCTTTTAACTAATTTTTTTGACAAAAAATTCTACTAATTTTTTATTATATTCAAATTAGTTATTTGAAACTTATAATAAAAACTGAAAGGAGTGTATATTACCTCCATTTCTTAATATAAAGGTTAGTTTTAAATTTAATTTAGTTCTAAATATAATATCTCAATTCACTTTTTTATCATATTTATTTATTTTTTTTAAAATAGTCCTTAAATTAAATATTTTATCAATTGGTTATTTTAACTGATACACATAATTAATAAGAGTATTTTAAAGAAGACAACACATATTTATTACAAATAATTAATTTAAATAATTTTTTAATCTATTTAAATTAGTTAATTAACTTGAATTAGTTTATATATACCCATACTATATCAGTGAAGATTATTGAAAAATATAAATATTTAGAAATGTGAAAATTCTTGGTCACCCGACAATGATTTGGGCAATGCTTGACACAAAATCCTCGAACTCTGGATCTATCACAATGTCAATAAAGTCATTGAATGTTTAAACTCACCTGATTTGGTCAAGTATGCAATTTTTATCCTCGATAGCTACAATTAAAATCTTGATGAAGCTACCCATCAAGCTCAAATGTATCTAACATTTGAACAGCAAAAATAGAATGCTGCCAGAGGCATAGGGCCTGTTTGGGTATCCCCAAACCGTGGTTTCAGAAGCACTTTTCCGCAAACGAGATAATCTCCTCCACATATTACTTCGTAATCCGCAAAAGCACTTTTGAAACCATGGTTTGGATTCTATCCAAACACACCCATAAACTCATGAAAATGTGTGTTTACGTACAAAATCATGATTTCCTTGTCTCACATTTCCTTTTCCTCCTTTAGATAGGAGCTAAATAATTTATCTATAAAAATTTAAAAAAATTTGGCCAAGTTAATTATTTATAAAAATGTGTTAGTTCACCTAAAATGTTTCATTTAATCATTTACATTATAAGTTGTCCTCATAGTTTGGAATCCATGTGTAATTAATATATTAATTTGAACTAAATTATAATGTTAGGAGATAAGGTAAATTGAGATGATATGTTCATTACTAAAACAACTTTTTTTTTTATCCAAATTGAGGTGTTATGTCATACATTTAGGACAGTAAATTCTTTTTATAAGCAGCATTTTACAAAAATTTATAAAAAAAATTTAAAAAGACTTTTTGATTTTGATAATATCTATGAGAAGATGTAGAAATAAAATATACATGATGAGTGAGCTACCTCTAGTTCTTATACAAGAGCTAGACAAAATATTTATTTTGATATTAAATATAAGATTTTAATTCATTTTGTTTCTCAAATTTATAATTCCTTTGTGAAGGTATCTATATTGATTGCACATAGTAGATAGTTTTTATCAAGAAATAGTTACACAATGCATATAATTAGGAAAAATATTTTAGTGAAACTAAAACACATTTATTATAAATAATTAGTTAAACTAATATTTCAATATCAACAAATTAATTATTTACTCTCTCTTATCCTTATTATAAGAGACTACTAATTCACACATACCAATAACAATAATTAAAAACCATTAAATTTGTCATAAAATTATATTACCTTCATTAACTGTACTAAATTCCAACATCATACTACCACTCTAGTTTTTAATATAAATCACTTATAACACACTTTCACATACCAAGTAATGTATTAAATTGACCCCAAAAAAAATTCAGTTTTACCCTCATATAAAAGCTCTTCCTTGCATTTACAATCATCCCCATATCTCTCACTTCTTTCTCTCTTTCTAATAAGAATTAAATAAAAGTAAAACTAGAAAACAAGCATCAAATACTCCTTTCAATTATATATATAAGCTTTAAATTTAGAGAGAGTTGTAGTTTATTTTATAAGCTTCAATTTGAGTCTATGTTAACATTTAATGTATTTTTTTTTTTATGTTGTCCATAATTATTTCTCTCTTATCATATTTTTCTACATATTCTCTTTCATTATTTTTCTTATTTATTATAAGGATATATCTGAAAATAAAAATATATTTCTAATTTATTTATTATTTTTAATTAATTTAACTACTTATTTATTATTTCTAAATTAGTTATTTAAAGTTTATAATAAACTACTTCACTTACGTTTAATACGGGGTGATTTTCATCCTCTCACCACGTACAGATATATAGAAAAAATATTTAATATTTATTGGAACTATAAAGAATTTTAACTCCGCCTATGTTGTATAGCCGGTCCCAAGACCGGATAAAGGAGGAGGGTTGTGTTAGGCCCTCGACAGCCAACGTAAAAACCCGTCGAATCTCATGAACATGGATCAACGAAGTAATTATGCTAATGCTAGGTCGTTGCCCAGATGTGACGCGCTGTATGGCTCGAGTACAGTGATAAATGAGCTAGAGCGTGCATCGTCGCCTGGATGTAGTGTTAAATGAGCAAGGGCTACCGCACTCTCTTGGACGGAGGCGGCTAAAGAGAGATCTGGATCAAGTTAAGTGTATAAAGGATGAAGATGGTAAAGTGTTAGTTACTGATGGTGATATTAAGGACAGATGGGAGGCTTACTTTTACAAGTTGTTTAATGAGGGAAGCAATTATGCAACTCAGGACTTGCAGGACTTGCTAATTAATGAAGATGATCGGAATTTGGCTTTCTACCGCAGGATACGTATCGGAGAGGTTAAGGCGGCTCTCAAGAAAATGGACAATGGAAAAGCCGTTGGGCCTGATGGTATCCCTATTGAAGTTTGGAAATGTTTGGGCGATGAGGGGGAGGTATGGCTAACCAAGCTTTTTAATGAAATTCTACGCTCTAAAAATATGCCGAATGAGTGGAGGAAAAGCATTTTAGTTCCTATTTACAAGAATAAAGGAGACATTCAAAACTGTGCAAGCTACAGGGGGATAAAACTTATGAGTCATACAATGAAGTTGTGGGAAAAAGTGATGGAATATAGATTGAGGTTGGAGACTTCTATTTCGGAAAACCAATTTGGATTTATGCCAGGGAGATCCACATCAGAAGCAATCTATTTACTAAGGGGGTTAATGGAGAGATATAGAAGTAAAAGAAGAGATTTAGATATGGTTTTTATTGACCTGGAAAAGGCTTATGATCGTGTGCCAAGAGAAGTATTGTGAAGGCTTTGGAAAAGAAAGGTGTACGGGTTGCGTATATCAAAGTCATACAAGATATGTATGAGGCGGTAACTACCAGTGTAAGGACGCCTGGGGGGGAGACAAAGGACTTTCCTATCAAGATTGGCCTACATCAGGGATCCTCTCTGAGTCCGTACTTGTTCAACATTGTTCTGGATGTTCTAACTAAACCTGTTCAAGAAAGAATCCCTAAGTCCATGCTCTTCGCGGATGATATAGTTCTTATGGCGGAATCGAAATAAGAGATTAACACTAGTTTGGAGTTATGGAGAAGGACTTTGGAATCGAAAGGTTTCCGTTTGAGCAGGAACAAAACAGAATATATGCATTGTGATTTTGGAGGGAGGCAAGGTAATAGGGATTTGGAGGTGAGGATGGGAGAGCAAATTATTCCTCAAGTATCAAAGTTTAAATACCTAGGATCCATTATACAGGAGGATGGAGAAATTGATGGAGACATTTCTCATAGAATACAAGTTGGCTGGTTAAAGTGGAGGAAAGCTACCGGAGTTATTTGCGATAAGAAGGTACCTGAGAAACTTAAAGGAAAATTTTATCGGACTGCTATAAGACCAGCTATGATGTATGGTAGTGAATGTTGGGCAATAAAGGGAAAACAAGAGCACAAAGTCGGAGTAGCAGAAATGAGGATGTTGAGATGGATGTGTGGTCATACAAGAAAAGATAGGATTCGAAATGAAAAGATCAGGACAAGAGTCGGTGTGGCACCTATCCAAGAGAAAATGGTTAAAAATCGCTTAAGATGGTTTGGACATATGCAGAGAAGGCCTTTGGAGGCCCCGGTGAGGAGGGTGGATCAAACAAGATGGAGTCCCATAAAAGAGGCAGGGGAAGACCGAGAAGAACGCTGAATGAGGTCATTGAACGAGACCTCCTAATCAACAACATATCTAAGGATTGGGTTGTTGACAGAGCACGATGGCATCGTGTGATTCATGTAGCCGACCCCACCTAGTGGGATAAGGCTTGTTGTTGTTTGTTTGGAACTATAAAGAATTTTATAAAAATGACAAAAAACTATTTTTAGAATAACTCCAATAATAAGCATGCGCGTGGAGATAGGTAGGAAGAGTGCAGGTAACCTTGTGTGCAATGTGAGGGAAGATAAGGATCGACAGAGCAATTAATTATTTAATTTTTTAGATTATTAAAGCAAATTCGATTGGAACATTGAGCTTACGTGTCAAGGTTTCAATGGGGGGCAGTTACTGCCACCTGGTCAATACGTGTCAGACAACTCGCTATCTGAGTAACCGCGACGAATCGCATGCTTGACACGTGTCACAACAAGGCTCCTTCATGGCCTTTATATTCACGTCTCTCCCTTCACTTCCCGTTCGTGGACTTCCGTGACTCTCTCTTTCCCTGTTCCTATTATTTGCCTTCCTCCTATTTACTTCTTATTCCTCAATTCCCTCTTCTCCGATCCTCCTCGTTAATCACTATCTGCGTTCTGCTTCTCGAAGGTTCATCGATTTTTCTCGAGAAAATGAAGGAAACTGCAGGAAACCCTCTCCACCTCAAGTCTGTCAACCACATCTCCCTCATCTGCAAATCCGTCGAAGAATCCATGGATTTTTATCAGAACGTTCTTGGATTCTTCCCCATCAGGAGGCCCGGCTCTTTCGATTTCGATGGCGCCTGGTAGTTTTTCCTTTTCCCATCGTCCATGATACCATACATGACAATACAAGATCCAATATTCAGGGATAATTAATAGCCTCAGAAACGTTTCAAGACAACGAAACCTAGGGATTTTCTGCGACTTCTTTTATTTTCTCTTCCTCATGACAAACACTTTGGGGTTTTTCTTAATCTGTTTTCATTTTTCTGTGGGATAATTGGTGTACAGGTTGTTTGGCTATGGAATTGGGATTCATTTACTCCAAGCAGAGGACCCAGAGAATCTGCCCAAAAAGACGGTAATTAATCCAAAGGATAATCACATATCGTTTCAGGTATGATTTTGGTCCAATATTGGGGATCTTTTGATTATTCCCCTGTTGGAAGAAGTGAGATTACAAACACAAGCATGTTAGTCCCATCCCGCGTCCTCATGATTTTGTTTGTTCAAAACAATTATCGTAACATATGACTCGAGTACGTCATCATTAAATCAATAAATACAGTTTCTCTCCCCCCAACCCAAAAGAATTATATTTAAATAGAATGTTTAGTTATTGAAAATTCTTAAGAGCTGAGCTGTATCTGAGGAGGAAAGCAAATTAAAGACGTAAGAAAATGTCGTACGCTAAGAGAAAAATATGCAGATAGACAATGGGACCAGGATTAGAAAGAACTGTCGGTAATGGTTAATCAATCCCAGCTCCGTATAATAGCTTAAATTTTTGGGAATCGTTAACCTGTCTCTGTCATGGTTGTAGCTAGAAAAGAAGACAAACATGAACTCGTCACCCAAGTATATCGTTTAGCCTTTCCTTGTACGCATTAGTGTCTATGTTGTGTTTGACGAAATGACAAACCGAATATTAACTAAGGACTTCGGTTTTTCTTGAGATCATGCAGTGCGAGAGCATGGGAGCTGTGGAGAAGAAGCTGAAGGAGATGGAGATCCCCTGCGTGAGGTCCATGGTAGAAGAAGGTGGGATCCAAGTAGATCAGCTGTTCTTCCACGACCCAGATGGATTCATGATCGAGATATGCAATTGCGACAGCCTCCCTGTGATTCCCATAGCTGGTGAGATGGTAAGATCTTGCTCTCACGTGAACATGTTGCAGCAGCCGCAGCAGAAGATACAGATGGTCCGACACTTGTGAGGCCAGAAGAATTTCTCAGATACATTGTTTGCACAGTCACAAAATGCTAAAAAAAGCCAATAATGACGGCCAATTCTTGCATGCTTTAGGGACCCTACTCGAATTGATTTTTTTTCAATGTATTACGTGACTTTGCAATTAATGTATCCAAGAATTTTTCGTACTAAGCTATGTTTTGGTGGAAGATAGGCAGTGGGGCTGGAAATATGCATATATAAAGAGAGAGAGCTTGTCGTTTTGTGTGTTGTCTATGTATCTAGGAGTCATTTCCTTCCTTTTGTTGGCTTTAGTAGTTTACTTTTCTAAGTTGAATAAACAATTCTCCAATTGTTCCTAATGGGAAATTGGTCCTTTCGGCTTCTAAGTGGAGTCTTGTCTGACGTTGATGTTGCTGTTTAGGTTTTGTTTTCCAAGTTGAACACCAAGCTTTTGAAAGATCGTTTGATTGAAAGGGACCTACAAATATGGACAAAGACAACCAGAAACTGTATTATATAACTTAAACTGTTAAAATAATGTGTGCTCGTAATTACTTGCGTCCCCAAGTTCTTGCAAACACTTGTCGTTGGAAGTGAGTGGATTACTAAAGTAATACTTGAGGTGTTAAATATGATCCATAAAACAAGGTTTTATTTTCAGAGTGTTTTTACACTCTATGAAGTAAATATGCAAGTACTAAAACCAAATATGCACTCAGTCTGATTTAGCTAAATTATTGGATCAGATTCAAAGAGCCAACTCAGCCAAGATATTAGGTAAAGAAAGTGGTTATTATGTGGAATGCTGGAAATTAGGTAGAGATGAAATATGCTGACGTTGGCTATAACTCTAAAGATAGAGAAGAGTCCAGATTCTTTGACGATGGCAGAATACAACGAGGCTTCGATTTAGCTAATGACAATATAAATAATACTCCTCCGATCCTTATTATAAGACCCAATTTGACTTTTTATTTGGTCCTAATTATAAGACCCAATTCATTTTCTCTCTTATATTTATGCATTTTTTTCCAAGATAATCCTTCTAATAATGATAGTTTTAGCCAATATACTTAATTAGCAAAAATATTTTAGGAATAACAACACTTATTTATTATAAATAACCAACTTAACTTACTTTCTTAATCTCCTCAAATAAGTCAATTGGGTCTTATAATTAGGACCGGAGGAGTACATGCTACCTCCGTCTTTAATGTACTAATTAAGAAATATTAAAAAAGTCACTAAATTACTTAATTATAATATATGTTACTTGATATCTCTAAAATATTTATATAAATTATTAGATTATATATAAATTTATAAATGAACTAAATTAGTTTAAATAAAAACGATAAATATAAATAATTTAAAATAATTTAGTAATTTTTTTTAATTAATTAACTGAGTTTTATATTGAGAATTAGAGGTATTATTAGCTGACCAAATCACCAAGTACGTTGCTGACATCAATGATGTTTACATAGCAGATGTCTCTTTCAACTTACAGTGCTTTATAAATTATAATGATGCACTTCTATTTATGTTACTTATAATATAATTCATGGATTAACAAGTTGTTTGTAGAAGTATTTGAAATTGGCAAAAAAACAATAAACAAAAGAACATCTGGAAGAGAGATGAAATTAAATAACAAAAATGGGTGGGGATTAGGTGGAAGTAGCAAATAGAAAAAGCCAATATATCCCATTTAAAATTACTTTGTGGAGCCGAGAGGGGGATAGGGCAGGTAGCTTTATTATAAGATGTCATGACCAACTAAAAACACCCATATCTTTTTTGTCTCCACACTAATATTGATTGACAGTGCATATATGGCTTTTCCACTAATTATTTGCATTATTTTAATCATATTCAGCTTGTTTCATAGGATCTTATATATTTTGAGTCTACTTAAAACGACTACTCAATCTTATAATTTATTAACCCGAAATAATTTGGTCTTTATATTTTACTTTGCTGAAAAAAACTCGATACTAATAGTTTGTTAATGTAGAATGACTCATAGGTCTTTATGGTTTGCTAAACCCAAAAAATTAGGATATTGGATGCAATTGAAAAAATAACATTGAGATGTTAGATGTATTAAAAAAAAAAAAAAGAGCATGGTGCTAAATACACATAAGAAAAAAAAATTGAGATACTAAATGTACATTCACCCTACATTATGAGCAAAATTATGTCACTAAATAATCTAAAATATTGGATACACTTCTAAAATTAGTTTGCGGTGTTAGGTTCACACTAACTCATAAATTAATCTCACATTTTATAGGGTGTTAACAAAAAAATCCATAAATTAATCATTAAATTCTTTATGAAATAAGGTATCATATGAAAAAAAAAAATAAAAGAGTTGAGCCAGGTTTAATTAATTTACATACCTTTTGGGAAATTTAGCTCTCATTTAGGTGTGAAAACATTAAAAATTTGTTTAATTGATGGTACTAAATACTAGATAATTATATAAAAAATTGAGCCTAAGCTTTTGTACGAAAGATGTAACTTATTTGAAGTTAGATAATATAAGTGTCAATGTGGGAAATAATGAAAGAAGGATGAGAAATCGAATTTTGATTGCTTTTGTCTCCAAAGAAATTGTGACCCCTCTCAATTAGGCACTGGTGAGACAAATCGTGTTTTCATTCATTACTGTGATGTGATTGGTTCAGTAGCTGGGCATATTTATATCTCACACTAAACCACAAGATTATTAAATGATGATCAATGTGGATAAGGATAAATCAAATAATTCATTTCAATGAATATTTTAACTAGAAAATCCAACATTGTTTTGGATGGTATTTTCTCTCTGTGATTAGAATCTGACGTAGGAATATTGGATATACCTTGATTTGATTGCTACCTTTTCTTTTACCCTCTTTTTCTTTCTTACTTTTTTCTCCTTTTTTTTAATTGTAAAGGCAATAAACAAGTATAAAAGTTATAATTATAAATCAGGAAAAATTAATTTGCAAGTCTTTATAGTTTTGTTGGATCAAGTCTCCATATTTTATGAGATCTTTAATGTTTTAACCGTTTCATCCGTTAATCTTTCTATTTGAAAAATGTTAAACTGGGGTTAAACGCTGTTGAAGATACTTATATGGAGGACAAGTAAATTAGATGTGGCAACCCATCTTCTTTCATCACTGTAGAAAACTACTGTCATTGATTTCCAAGAACCTTCTTCCCCAAAGGTCATCACCTGCAGAGGGCAACTTCAAGTTTGATGCTCCTCCAAAAATCATCATGCCTAATGGCGACGCTAGTCCCACCAGATGCAGCCGATGCTGCTAGTTTTGGCATGGTCTCTTTTGCCATTAGTCGCTAAAATCAAGTCCCCTTTCTGTCACTTCCACCACCAGCCTCTTTGACCAAGCTGTAGGCTTTGGAGTTAAAGATTTATGTTGGGATTTTCAGGTCATGAACCGTACTTGCTTTAGCCCCTCCTCCATTTTCTTGAGTTTCAAAAGCCATCCTTCTTATCTCTATAAATCTTTCGTCCATATCAAACTGCTCCTGCATCTCACCATTTGTGAGCTTTCATGTCTCCAACTGCTTTAAGTTGACAAAAAAAAGAACTTTCTTAAGAGACAAAAAGAACGACAAGGCCAACTTGGTTATATACAACATAAGCTTGGCTATTGAGAAAATGAGGGATAATTCATTTTGAAGGGGCTTGAGATAGCCCCACAACAGGAAAAGTACAGTTAGTTAGACTCTAAATCTATCAATTTATTAGCCTTAGTTCTTAAGTTCCAGTTCACTTTCATGCTCTAGAAACAATAATTATGCGCATGTTTGTTTGAAGAAATGCAAATAAAGAGAGGTTTGGTGAGTTTTAGAAGCTTCTTGTTAATTGCATGAATAGCAGAGGAGATGTGAGAGTCCAGCAAGGAGAGGTAGGATTTTAATGGGCATCCTTAAACATCAAGTGTGTGTGACATTCAACTTGAATTCGAAGATGTCATCAACCTTTATTGGGAACTGGGCATCAATTTAGGAGATGTTTAGGAGGTTCAACGAGTAGTTCACTACCACGTACCGGAAATCAATGCTACGTCTGATCCCCTTGTCCTCCATATTAGCATCATCAACGGCGTTTCATTATAGTTTGATGTTTTTTTAACAGAAGGACTAACAAATCGAATGGTTGAAACATTAAGGATCCCATAAAATAAAAAATAACTTTAGGGACTTGATTCAAAATGGGACAAAACTACAAGGACCTACATGTTAGTTTTTCCTTATAAATCATAGTCATATTTAATAACGTCTTGATTTGTACATTTCTTTTTATCTTACACTCTAAACTTTTCAGTTTTCACTATTCTTTTTAGAAAATCATCAACTCTGCTTATATTTCATAACTAATAATTCTAAACCCAAATAATAAAAAATGGAGTATTATAAATGCAAATATATATAAAGTCACATTATTTATAAGTCATTAATATAATAATATAATTTATTTTACACTCAATATAACGTGCTCCTCCAGTTCTTAATATGGAAGTTAATTATGGTGTTAATATTAATTCTTATATGATGCCTATTTTACATGTTTATCAATTTTTTATAAATTAACTTAAGATATTTAAAAAAAACATATCATATTAACTAATTTAATTAATATTTTTAATGTATTTAAATTAATTAATTAGATCTCATATTAAGAAATAGAAGATTATGGTCTAATTTTTATGGAAGGACATAACAAAATATGTTTTACAAAAACCGTAATCCAGTTTTGTGAATTTGAGGGGTGGATATACATAAGCCAATCGGGCCTCTGTAGATGAGCCCATGATCTTTGGAGTGCTGACCCACGTAGGCCTATCTCAGCTGTGGCTCTAATGTCATTTTGGTAAATTTGGGCTAAGGCCATAATCCATTATCCCTAGAATTCGAAACTGTATTAAATTCTTTAAAATAGCAGTTTTTTTTCCTTAGGGATAATTAATCTGCAAGTCCTTATAGTTTCAATCAATTTTGAATTAGGTCCTTATAGTTTTTTTTCTTTTTATCAGATCCTTATACTTTCACTTGTTTTTAATTAGGTCCTTGTATTTATTTTTCTTTTTATCAAGTCCTTATAAGTTCATTTTATTTTTAATTAAGTCCCTGAATTTTTTATTTTTTATTTTATAAATTCTAATAGTATTATTATATAAACATAAAATAGTATATATTATTTAATATTAGTTTATAAACAATAATATTCTAAAGATATTGAATTATTATAATGATTTTAAATTTTTCAGCAAAAAAATTAATTATTCTAAAAAATTTTCCTGAATTAATTAATTCTATTATTTTTTATTACATAATTATTAATTTAATTTACTTATTAATATTTTATATTTCATTATTAATCTATTTAATTAAGCTTATATTTAATTAATAAATAAAATTAAAACTACATGGACCTGATTAAAAATTTAATGAAATTATAAGGACTTAATTAAAAGAAAATAAATACAAGGACCTAATTAAAAAAAGGTAAAAGTATAAGGATCTAATAAAAAGAAAAAAAACTATAGGGATCTGATTCAAAATTGGTTGAAACTATAAGGACTTACGGATTAATTAACCCTTTTCCTTATATAAAAACATCAGGCATTTTTTTTACTAATTTTCCTTTGTATCATGAAGGAAAACATGAGATGTGTTGTTTCCAAGTATTTTCATTTTTTTTTCTGTTTCATTTTGACAATATCCACATTCAAGTTATCATTCTTGCTGCTCTTTGGCCTTGAAATATTGCAAGAACCATTAACTTACAAGGCAAAAATTACGCCAAAAAATGAAGAGAAATAGTAGTCAATATCATGACATAATCAATTATTAATCAGGGAACAATAATCACACACACACACACACATTCATAACACTACATACATATACATATACATATAACCCCTGTATGTAGGAGAGTTTAAGGATGAATATTAAGGTTGTGTGGGTGATGATGATAATATAATATCTAGAGGCCTCTTGCAAGCATCTGCTCGTAATTCTCCAGAGACTGAAGCCTCTGAATCATGAGATGTTGCCTGAAGTTCTTGATGAAGGCTTCTGCACTTTCGTTTATGTCTTCTGTGCTCTGTCTCTCCAGCTTCTTATTACCTTCCTCTTCTGCTCTGCTTCCAACCCCATGACTGTTTCTCACCATCTTCTCTGATCTCACATCGCTGCTTCCTTCTTCCTTCCTTCCTTGCTGGTTCTGGCCCTTCCTCATCATTCTCTCTCTCTCTCTCTCTCTCTCTCTCTGCTTCTGCAATATCTCTCTCAGAGACGACTCAGAGCTTATATCTTGCAAATTAATGGAGCTGGATGCTTCATATATGAGCCTCATGTGCTTCCCTTATATATAGCCAATCCCGGGAAGGAGACAACATGTGAGTTAATTAAGTTTCAAGGGAATATTTGATTATTCTTTTCAACCTTTTTGTCTCAACCTTTGGACCCCGCAACCCCATAACCTGTTTCTTCTAGGTCCCTTCCTTTTCAAAAAAAGTTAAAGATGTTGAGTAAATCATTGAAAAAGATATGTGAGTTTCTTAGTTACCTATGTTTGTGCTGTCTTTTATCACAAGTATTTAATGATTAATCATTGCCTTTTGAAGTAAGGTTAATTCCTAGAACGCAAGTCATAAAGGTGTCTCAGGTAAAAATTTGGAATCATCCTTTGCTTTCACGTGACTATGCATAACTTGCTCGAGTATTTGTCCAAATTAAGTTTTAGATTTTCACTGCTTATTGATGTACTCTTTCGGTCCTATATATAAGTTTGAAATAACCGAATTACATTTAACAAACTAGCAGTTAAAATTAGTTAAAAATAATAAACACGTAAGAAATATTTTTTTAAAAAAATTTGCTCTTATTTATTAAAAGAGTAAATGATAGGCAATAAATGAAAAAATGATGAAAAAGAATATATGAAAATAATATTAATAAAAGAGAGATATAGCAAACTAAGGGTAAAATAGAAAGAAAAAAAGCAATAAATACTCAAATAAACATAAAAGTAAAGTTTTTATCTTAGATTAGGCTCATCTCCAAAAACAAAACTTATATATAGGAGCGGGAAGGAGTATTTTATGAGAGAGAAGAAATGTTTGACCAGTAAGGAATCAATTTGGCCAAGAATATTCAAAGTTTGAGGGGGTAAAGTTAAAAGGGAATAAAAATAACCCACCAAGTTTGAGTCTCTTGAATAATGGGCCATTTGGCTGACTTTGAAATTGTAATTACAAGTTTGAATTTGGTGGGTAGCTTGCCTGCAATCAGAGACAAGGTGGCATGCATGTGCAATTAATGAATAATGGTAAGCTTAGGTAAGGATTAACGCTGGCAAAGAAGATTCCAAAAAGCCACGTTTTTTGGGTCAAGCTTAATCCAATTTTTTATCTACTTTTATTTAATCAAATTCAAACGTTGTCGGATTCACATGGAAAAAAAAAAAAATCGATGTACATATAAAATGAGTTCTCAATTTAGTTTATATTTAATTTCTAATAATACTCTTTTGGTTTTAAGTCATTTTCAACATGTTTTTTTTGGACATATTTATAAGTGATTTTTAATATGTGTCACACATATAGGGGAAAAAACTTTAAATTAAAACATCCTTAAATTGTATTAATTCTACATTAAAATTTAATAACTTTTTAACTTAATTATTATTTAGTGTACATTATACCCCATTAAAACAAAATTAACACAATAATAAATGAAGGACAAAATTGGACATTTATGTAATTTTTTTCTTTCTATCTTTAGCACCAAAAAATTTCTTTTTTCTTTTTTCTGGGGGATGTTTAGTATTAGTCAAAAGTGTTTTTAAAAAGCACTTTCCTGCAAATCGAAGTAAACTTCTCTATATATATATATTTCATATACTGTAAAATTACTTTTAAAACCCTAGTTTGATTTCCATCCAAACAGTCAAACACTCCCGAGAATGACCAGACAAATTTTCACACAAAAGTGCCTTTTTTTTGGGGGCAAATTATGCGCGCAGAGTCACAAATTAAAGTATGGATACATAGAAAACTATTCCCAAAATTTCCTCTAACAACTATAGGGTTGTCATCGAATTGAATTCATTAATATTGAGGAAATGCACATTTCAATTATTTTAAATAATTAAAGTCTAACGAGGAATCTGGCAAGTTAGTGAAGATAGGTACATTGCATTAAGGCATTGTTGGATGCGGACAAAGGGTGATACCCATAATAAGTGGCATTGCCACATGGGGGTTATCTCGTGGAAAATGACAAAAAGAAAAAAAAAACAATAATGTTATTTATGATTAATTAATGATGCTGTTAATCACTATTATTTGGGAGATACAAAAAAATTGGAACATTTTTATTTTAATATTGTGTTAATATAATTTTTGATCCCTCAAGCTTGCCCTCATTTTGATTTTAATCCTTCAAGTTTCAAATCATAGGTTTTGGTCCCTCAAACAGCAAAATAATCCAAGTTTTTATAAGATGATAGTGACCAATATTTTAAATGAAAAGAAACTTGAGGGACTAAAACCTATAGTTTGAAACGTGAGGGATCAAAACCAAAATAATAGTAAACTTAAAGGACCAAAATTTGTATTAACTCTTTAATATTTTACTTCAATTAAATCCGCCCTGTACATCCTATCAAAACGAGAAATAATAAATTACATTTTGCCTTTAGTACATAGTTGTCATGCATATTAAACTTCTTAATTCATAATTATTTACTTCTTATACTCAAGAATCTTTCACACACAAATTATATACTCCTCCGGTCCTTAATATAAGGCCTAATTATTAAGTTGATTTTGGTCCTAAATATAAGACTTATTTTTCATATTTATCAATTTTCTGTAAGTTATCCATATAGATACTCCCTCAACCATAATCAAGTAGAAGAGAGAAGGAGAACATTAAAGAAGATGATTATGGTGTTTTAAGAAAAGCATGTCATATTTTTTATAATTAACTAACTTACCTAACTTCCTTAATCTAATCAAATTAGTTAAATAGGTTTTATATTAAAGACCGAAAGAGTATATAGCAGCTGAAAACTGGGAAAGTTGGTGGCGTACAAAAAGCTATGGTATAAAATGGTGCCTCTTGGGTACACAATTGGGGATAAATAATTTAAAATCTCCCTTTAGTTGAGAATGTGAAGCATGAATTTAACAAGCTTCAAATTTGAATACATATATATATATATATATATATATGATTTTATTTGGGTGGTACAGAAAACAGAGGCATCCATATACTGATATGGAATAACAAATACTAAAATCCTTGTAAAAAGCGAATTAGATTCCATCTCACGCATCAGAAGGCAGTTCATAGCATATCCACTATCCTTTAACATATATGGAGCCCCATCTAAAGTGAACCTGCCAGCACTGTGCCTTGCTAGCTCCATGTCCTACACCCCACCCAACAGAACCTACACACACATATATGTATATGTATACTTTACAGTGCTTTAGTAACAAAATTGTGAAATTCAACAGTAGTTAACAAATAATAATGCATCTATGCCTTGGGAGACTCATATTTAAAACTCACTAGAATGCTGCCAAAACATGGTTTTTTATATTAACTTCATTGGAACCTTTAAAAAAGCAAACAGGTTAATATAATCTTTAGTTCCTCAAATTTGTCCTCATTTAGTTTTAGTCTCTCAAATTTCAAGCTATAAGTTTTGGTCCCTTTAAGAATAAAATGGTCTAGATTTTTATTGTATTATGGGGACCAATATTTTAAATGAAAAGAAATTTGAGGTACCAAAACTTACGGTTTGAAATTTGAGAGGCCAAAACCAATATGAGGACAAATTTGAAGGACTGAAAATTGTATTAACCTAAAAAAAAAGAATCATATCTCTGTGTGAGAGCATATGTGCTGTATAAGGATATTAGGTATAGCGTCAGCCTTTCTTTTGAGAAAATGAGGGGTAAAGGGAAGTGCCAGAAACTTCTGTAAGGGGGTCCTTTATAATAATAAAATCTCATTATAGAGATCCTAAATGACTACCAATTTCTGTGAAAATAAAGTTGTAAAGTTGATGGGTTTGACTGCATACACATGCATAAGCAGTGATTCTGATTTTTGTCCACACGTAAGGTTATATAAACTGATTGAATCAGAATTGTTGTCTATGTGTCAACCAAACACACACATATGAACATATTCCTTGTTCAGGCTTCAATGGTCCTTTATCCATCTTTTCACTTGCCTAAGATTGCAAGGGTACAGCCCACAATACCAAAGCATAACAGTTAGGCATATATTTAGTTGCTAGAGGATATAATACAGATTGATGTGCTTCTATAATATTTGCAAAGAATAAAGAAGACAAAGGACATATAATAATGATTGTAGGTATAGTGCCACTGTGCCAGCCGTTCTTTTGAGAACATGAGAAGAAAGAAAGTCACAGAAATTTCTGGAAGAGGATTCTGATTATTATGAAAGCTCATCCCGAATCCCCCAACCTAATACATTTCTGTGAAAGTTGAGTAGAAAAGTAGAAAAGTAGACATAGGTTTGGCTTCTTACATGCATGCACACAAGGTCCATTATGTGAATAAAAAACACACACACTCTTTTTTTTGGGCCTTTAATGGCTATTACATCCAACTTTTTACTTGCCTGAGATTGTGAGGCTACAAGCCAAAGCACTAAAGCATAAAAATTACGCACATACATGTATATATAGTTCCCCGGGGATATAACACATATTGATGTGCTTCTATTATATTTACTGAGAATGAAGAAGACGAGAACATTATGATAACGATAGTTATGGTGAATTTGCTTCTACAGTCTGGTTGAATCCAGCTCTGGTAACTTTACTCGTGCAGGTTGCTCTGTGGAGACATAACAAGGAACAGGAAAACCAATTGAATCAGCAGAGAATGGATATGAATTTAGAAGGTATTGTCACTGGAGAGAATCAATCTCCTCAAATGTGAGTTTTCACCTTCAGAAATCTATCTGTCTAAAGGTTTGATCTATTTCATTCAGTCAAGTGTAATTCTTTAAACATGTGAGGGGGGGGGGACTATTGATGAAAAACCACTTCAACTATTAGTACGGAGGTTGAGCTCTCCATAAACAATACCCGAATTGATAAGGGTTATGCCTTGCTATATACCTTCTTACCTTCCACCTGCTCGTATTTTCAATTTGAGGATTCGCAAGTTGACTGCATTCAAAAAAGAAAAGAAAGAAAGTTACTTCAAAAACTAATTAAGTACAGTTCAACAAGATCTCTAAATTCCCCAAAAGATTAGTATTAATGCTTCAGATTAAATGGATAAGAAAGTTTGTGTCCGACCATTCTTCTGGACCATGAAATTCTGGCAAACTGGGGAGCAAGCAGAAGGCATCACAGGACCCCTAATGAAGCCATGAGCTTCCCAACAATAAGATCTCACCAATCCTCCACAGCAAGGCGCGAGAAAGATATTCTCAAGGTGTAAATCTTCGCAAGGAGAGGCATCACTGCATGCAAATTTTATAGCATTCTGTGAAGCTGATGTTCCTCTGATATTGATGAAGGATATGTGCCTCACTTTCACAGCAGAACTCTGCATGATTCTCTCATGAAAGACAGTTGATGTTAACACATCTAGAACTAGAACCATCTTCCTCAGAGATTAGAGGAATAAAATTTCCTATGTACCTGATTCTGACATGTCATGGAGGAATCACAGTAATATTGATCTATTGTTATTGGATTTGATACTTGATCCATCAAAATATTTCTGAATGTGATATCGGAGGCAAAACCACCACCACCCTATCAATACACACTGAAACTGAGTCTTTCAAACATGAAGCAAAAACTTCAATACCACATTTTGTGTCATTATTGATGAATCAATGCTAAACGTTCAAAGAACTTTGTCTCAATACAAAAAGAAAAGAGAAAAAGAGGGCTGAGAACACTACGATCTTCTAAAGATTACCTGCCATGTCTTGATTCTTACCCCATTACCAGTTCTGTAAAGAAAAGCTCCATCCACTGTTACATCTTGCACCTTCTCCCACGTGTTGAATTTGCCCAAGCTACCGATACTGAAGAATGGTTTTTTCAACCAAACATCAATAGATCCACATGTTTCATGATACACCTCAATGTCATCTTGCTAATGGAAATATATTTGGAAAGGGAAGAAAAGCCTAGTAAAATTCAATTTTGGAATTTCTTTATTCAGATTTTAATTATTATTATTATTTACTGTCATCGATCTAAACATTAAAATTAAAGCAAGAGTTACTCTTACCTGATGCCATGGCCTGGACCACAGGATAAGTTTGTAATCCTGATTTTTGAGGAATTGGTGACTATGGAAATACAATCATCCCCTGTGGTGATAAGCTTTTTATCAAGCAGTCCTTGAGGATAAACAACCAAAACAAGTCTCAAATTTTGAAGTAGTAAGTGACCTGTTTGGATTAAGCAATCCTTGACCTCAACACCCTTTGAAGCACCAATATGAATTCCATCAGTGTTGGGGCTAAAGGCAGGAGCTAGCACTCGGAGATTGGATGTGATGACGTTCCTTGAACTAGTGATGGCCACGTGGATTTGTTGGCTATTGAGCAATTTGAGGTCCTTCACTCTGAGATGGAAGCATCTATGGAAAGTGACGGCCTGCACAGTGTAATTGTGGCTCTATCTTCAGCTGTAATGAAAACAGCAGAGAAAGTAATCATATCTAACATCTGTGAAACTGAAAGATCCATCTCTAACCGTTGGAGCGGCTTCACATGCCTGCAAAAACACATTAAAGTCACTTTTAGTCCTATACTCATCCTAAAACCTTCATAATTCAGACAAAAAATCTTATGTCTAGATGTGTCTATAGCTAAAGCGTAAATCTTTTATTCTATGCAATGGTCTATAGCTCATTTAACTCCAAGTTAAAACAGACATGCGGATGTAGATGTCAGGTGATTTATGGGGGGGAAATAGAAGGATATAAACCTTAGCCAGTTAATTGATGGTTTAACCCAAAAACTCAAAAGTTTATCTTCTTTTTGTTTTTTGGGGCGACAAGATTCAAATTCTTATCTTTCTAATTATATAACATTACTTTGTGAAATGGATATAAACAAATTTGTGAATAAAAGTCGCGTAAGAGGTAGAATACATGATTTGGGGTGGTCTTGCATGATCTGGACCACCAATTGTGGCCCATTCCATTGATAGTGCCACTGCCACCACCATCTACAGTGAGATGATTCAGCCATCTGAACGAAAGCCATTTCTGTCGATCAAAACCATTCCACTGCTCTGGATCTTTTGGTGCCACTATTGATCCTAAGATCTGATCATCCCTCCATCACAAACTCAAATCTCATTATTAATTGAAATATTCATTCTATTTATATCAGAATCTGCATGCAAATATACTTACTCAGACACGTGCCTACGTTATCAATTAATTGTGTGTGCGCACCTACACACACACACACTTCTCTTAATAATTCTTACCAACAAAGTGACCCTGGACCGACAAGGTCCCACAATGTCAAGTGGATACACCAAAAATGTTTTCCCATATGGCAACAAAATCTCTGTTCGTCCATGCAACGAGCAAGCTATTTTCCAAGCTTCTTGAAATGCCTGCACCATTACACATATGAGGAATGACGATAATAAAACTTGAGGTTTGTTTCTTCTTTTTTTCCTGAAACCATGTTCGAGCCGAGAAATATTAATGAAGCTATAGAAGGAAGACATGGCGTACCTTGGTATCATTATGTTGGCCATCTCCTTCTGCACCATAGTCAATGACAGAAAATAACCTTTTAGATCCCTGTGTGTGGGGAAGAAGATGTGGAATCCCAAGCATGAAGATAAGAATAAAGCTTGAACATGAACAAAATTTCAGGTTGCTCATCTCTCTCTCTCTGAAGACAGACCTGAAGTATCAGACTAGGAGACATATAGAACGATTTTGAAAACAAATGCCTGCTTATTATAGTTATAAACAGTTCATTTCACATTCTGAAGGCGCATTCTTTTTCTGCAGTTTCATTAAAACAGGATAACGACAATGCTGGGTCCCGAAAAGAAACAAAACCCTACGCAATGGCATTTGCTAAAGAAAGAACAGTTTCTCTCCACTGCACTTTCCATTTATTTTACTCCCAATATATAGATATATTTTTATAGAAATATATTGTTTAAATGTGAAAAAAGGAATAGTTAAATATGAATTGTTGATTGCCAATTTGACAATTCAAATCTCTATGGTGAAAATAAAGTGGAATGAAAAGTGTAGCAGTCTAGCAAGAGAAAACCCATATAAATCTCGCTCATAAAGAGAGAACCTTTTGTCCTTCATTTGTATTTCTCTCCTCTTTCTTTGACGATCTTTTTGTCTGGTGGTGTCAAATGATTGCGCAATGATTAAAATACTTGAAAATGGAACAGAAAGATGGAGCCTTGGTCATATTAATCACTTCCTGAATCTGGCCTTCTTTCCCTCTACTTGGCTTGGCTTTCATACGCTCTAAAAAGTCACATCTGATTTGTAATAAAAACTCCACTTATTTTATAGCGATCTACATATAGGACAATGATCCCCGTCAAATTTCTCACTCGCCCTAAACTGAAAATGTAATGACTTGTTTTGGACCAATTGATGACATAATAAATAAGGGGGTTTCCTAGTCATTATTGTACCTCGTTTGTAATATGATAAAGAGACATGGACAGAAAATGTAAGTTAAAATTATAGAAAAAGATGATGGCCAGTAATATGGATTTGTATATAAAAATTAGAGGGATGTGCACATGTTGTTTGGGAATACGCAAGGATTTGGCAATTTATTTTGATATAGCAATAGTTTTGGTTTTTCGGTTGTGGATTAGGTAGCTGTGTCGTTAATATTGTTGTTAGAAGGAGGTGACATTTTCCTATAAAATTGCCTTTTCCTTTTGTTTCATAATAAGTATCTACACCCACTCCTTTGACTCATCATTATTCAGATGCATCTTCACTGAAGTGATCTTTGAACCAACACAAACGTTCTATGTGGTAGATATAACACGGAAGAAATGATTGATATACACAAAAAAAGAAGAATGGATGCAGATAACTAAAAATGAAAGAAGATTAAGATACCCTTCTGTAACAATGGCATCTTGAAATTAAACAGGCAAAATCAAGAGATATTAAAATGTGTTTGTAGTATCCATATGCTTCGGGAAGAATCTTAAGGATTCTAGAAAGGCCTAGAATATTCAAGAAGTCACCAATGTCTTCTAGAGAGGTCGGGCATATGTAAGGGCAACACTAGCTAAATGAGTCTAAAAGAATTTTGTTCATGGAATGGTTCTCTGAAGAGTACAAGAAGAAGAGATGAACAAGAAAGTAGTGCACATGTCTTCAAAGCGTACACAGCACTTTCCTTTAGACTTAATTCACCCTCACCTATTCCTATCTTATAGGATGCAAGTTGGGATGTCTGACAAATTTTCTTCAGAATACAATGAAGATCCTTGAATATGGATTGCACTTCCAAAATTCAAGGAAAGACAACAATAGTCTTTACAAAGTGATAATTTAACTTTATTTCTGCGTGCACTCAAAGACAAAAGCAATGAGTTTGATTTTAGTGTTTGTGTTGTGTTATATTGTATATCTTCCAAATGAAGTGATGGTGAATGGTTTATATAGATCATGAGATAATGCCTTGAAGAGATACCTTTTGGAATAGTACCTTATTAAATAAAAAGTCACAACTTTATGTTGGTTCATGAACCAACATAATTTAAATAAATACAATGTATTTAATATGTAGGGTCTTAATATTGTAATTTCCTACATAACCCTTCATATAAATATATTAATATATATGAAGACACAACCCCTCATAAAAGTATATTAATTTATATGAGAACACAACCCTTTAAATAAATTTATTAATTTATATGAAGACAAAACCCCTCACATAAATTTATTAATTGAATATATTTATATAAAGACATGACTTTTTAAAAACACATTTTTTCATTTTAAAAATATTCCAATAAATTTTAGGAATATTATTTTAATATATTTTAGAGGAATCCACATATCCATATATACACACACCCACACGTGTATTTAGAGGATTGTCTTGTATCTTGGGAGAACATTCTAAAAGAATAAAAATAATAGAATTAGATTGATCTTTTTAATAGATGTATGAATACCTCTACCTCTACCCCTCTTCATTGGTAAATACTCCTTACCTCATTTATTATAAAAAACAACTACCAAAATCATGTGAGTCAAAATGTTATTTAAATTTAGTTTAAAATAATAAATATGTATGATATATACATATTTTTATAATTATACTGTTATTTGTAAAAAGAGTAAATGAGAGATAATAAGTAGAAGTTTATTGTACAAAGATAATAAGTTGCATACATATTTAATAAGGAAAAAAGTTGTAAGATTGATTTAAAATTTCAAATAGAGATGATTTGTTTCTTGTATTTAGGGATATCACTATATATATATATATGCATATATATATATAATTGCTTTTTATAAGAAGGGTATGAGGGATTATCCAATAGTTGAGTGCTTTTGTATGTGCAAATACTAGTAACATTCCCTCCAAACTCCCAAAATCGAGAGGATGATAGGCTTAAGGCCGACAAGGTTTAAAGAAGATGAAAATTCAGAGGTGTTTAGTTTGGCTTGTAATTTTTAAGTTTTACATTGCACGAATTAAATATATGAAATACGTTTTTGTCCCAGAAAGTGCAAAAAAGTAATTTTCTTTAATTGATGATCTCAAATATTCCCTAACCATAAAACTTCACCCTTCATAAGAGAGCACTGCTAATGAATTATGAAACAAGGGTGATTAATTGGACTTTTTAGCTTTAAATTTATGGTCTACTATATAATTAAGGAAACCATTCCCTTCATCATATACACAAACACGTACATATCGGAATCAATGACATTCTTCATTTCCTTCAAGGATTCCTTCCGCTATCGATTTAAAAGAAAAAAGTATTCCTTCCAATGAAGGTCAGTTGGAATATATGAAGGATTGTGCATATGCCTCATAGTAATCCCACACCAACAGTTATTTTTAATAAAATTATATTACCCCCAACCCTTAATATAACAATTAGTTAAAGATCCAATTTAGTCCCAGAGATATGTGATCTCAATTCATTTTGTTTCCAATATTTATCTATTTTACTCCCACATAATCCTTATATTAATTTCACATGTTAAGAAGTTTCCATCAAAAGGTAATTTTAGTATAACTTAGAGTATTCTCAATCTATTTTAGACTTTAAGTTAATCTCTGTCAAGCCAGGAGCATTAAGATTAAAGTTTTTCCAACAATTACATTTTTTAATATTCAAACTTATGTTTTCCTCTTTCCGAAAGTGAGACAACCTACCACATGATTAATAGAAACATTTTAGAGAAGACAATATTTATATTATAAATAACTAATTTATTTAATATTTATAAATTATTTATCTAGTTTTTATATCCGGAATTGGAGGTAGTATTACTTTTTCTTTTGGGTAAACTACAGATTATAATATTTGACCAAAAAAAAAACTACAGATTATAATAGTTTGGTTTTGAATAAAAATATTGAAATGTGGCAGGCCTATCCTTTAATATTTGGAGGAAATCAAGGATGCGCTTTAAAATGGAAGAAGAAACGCGGTGGTCCAAGTTTGCGGCTATGTCAGACAACATAGCCCACATCTTTTACTTTTTCAATCTTTGTTTTTTGTGGGCAAATATGTGACACGTAAATTTGTTGACCAACATCTGTCTCTTCAACAAACAATATCCTTTGCCAATCTATCATATTTATTAATACAAACTCTAATTTTTAATATAAAAGATAATTAAAAATTTAGTTTGGTTATAAAGATAAGATTATAATTTATTTTATCTCTAATGTTTATTTCAAATAATATTTATGGTAATTATACATGTGAAAGAATTATTAGCAAAAAGTAAATTCAAATAGACATGATTATTTTCAATATTATGTATGATATTTAGTTTTGTTGAATCACATTTAATTATTATTAGCTTGAATAAAAATCGATATATATGTATGTGTATATTTCTAACCTTTAAGCACTTTCAAAATAATCTATATATGTATATATTATTCATTGCTTATACATATTTAATATATATTACTCTTTTGGTCCTCAATATAAGACTTAACTAATTAACTTTAATAGATTAAAAATATTAGTTAAATTAATTAATATGATATGTTTTTTTAAACACCTTAAACATCTTTTTTAATTTAATTTCCTCCCTCCTTTTTCTACTTAATTATTATTTGGGAGATATTAATAAGGGTTAGCTTAGAAAAAATTGATAAACTTGTAAAATAAATCTTATATAGAGAACAAACACCAACTCTTCAATTAGATTTTATATTAAGCACCCAAAAAGTATTTTATACTTCTAGTCAAGCGTAAGCTATATTTGGGCAACAAAAAAAAAGATAAAGCAAGATTTATTTATTTTTGGCCTGAATATGAAACAAGATTAGTAAATGAATTTCAACGGAATAGAATAATAAAATTTAACAAGTTTTTAATTTTACCCTATACAATATATACACTTTTGAAGAGAATAATCTACATGATAATAAAGGAAGGTTAAATAATATATTCACATTAAAAATTTAGTAATATGACTTATGAATAATATGAAATAAATAAGACTAAATAAAGAGGGCAAAAAATACCAAATGAAATGAAACTTTTTTTCTCTGCGGCTTATAAATATGAGTAGAGGAATAAAAGCAGAAGAATAAATAGTTAAAATGAATATTCAACGGAGCACATGATTAATTAGTTGTGGTTATGCGCCGAATTCAATCAGGAAAATCATTTTCTTATTCCACGTTTTACCTAATCTTCCCAATTAATATTTTGGTGAATAAATATCATAACTAATTATTTTCTCTAAAATATCATAACAAATTACAGCCATAGATAGACATTAGAATTCAAATAATAACAACTTTTATTTGCTTGTTTTTATTTTTAAACTAATGCGTTATGCATGTGTTATTGAATTTTAATCACAACTGCTCCCGGTACACAACATAAGTTGTTTATTAAAAAAAATACACTTGGTCCAAATATGAATTATTTGGAGAGTAATTAATACTTCTTTTGGTTCTCATTATAAATTTCAAATAACTAATTCACAGATAATAAATAATTAGTTAAAATTAATTTAAAAAATAAATAGGTTATAAGTATACTTTTGTCTTCAAATATGTTCTTATAATAAATAAGAAAAAGGATGAAAGAGAATATGAGAGAAAATATAATAAGAGAGAAATAATTAAAGACAATACTAAAAAAAATGCATTAAATGTCAATGTAAACTCATACTCCTTTGGTCATATTTATACATAACTATTTATAAATAATTTTTACATGTTTTACACAGAACAAGAAAAACTTTAAACTTTATTAGATCTTATTTAAAATTCAACAAGTTTTTAACTTTATCCTTGTTTAATAGTAATATATATTATACCTTATACAGACAAAGTTAACACAATAATAAATAAATAGTAAAATTGTACTTTTATATAAAATGTTTCTTACAATGTCCTATAAATAATACTAAAAATTATCTTTTCTCTCTGTCATATAAATAGAAACAGAAAAATATTAAAGTTTATAAAATAGATCACATCCATTCCCAAATTTAAAGCTTATTAATAAGAGTATAAGACCAGGAATACCTATTTAATTTGTCAATTTTATTCCTATAATTAGTACTTACATGTAACTGTATTCTTCATGGGTAAAGTTAGAAAAAATTTTAATTTGAAATCACCAGTTGCATAAAATTCATCGTCTAGCAATTATGATTATCATCCCCAAATCAAACTCAAAAGTAATAAAGAAGCTGCAGAAAAAGACTGTCGGCAATCTCCAAATCCTCAATGGCAAGCATATAATTATGAGATAATATTCCATTTTCAGAATTTTTTTTCTTTGTACAAAAATCAAAATCAAAATTCTTCAACAATCCCATAAATATTAACACATATAATCACGTACGTCCACCCCAACATCGATCAAACAAAGCCACTTCTACCTTTCTAACTAATAATCTAGAAAAAGAAAAAAGCACTAAACTAATTAACTAAACACATAAACATTCATGCTTGTGTTCTTCTTTTCTCTCACTCCGACGGAATATCCTGTCTCCGGCCACCGTGAAAATCCAGAAAATATTTAATGAATTACCTTGATCTCCGCTTCGCCGGCTTTCTCCTCCGTTGACCCCTATCGCCGCCGGGCTTTCCGAACGCGCTGCAAAACCCACATGCGGAGAGCTTCGGAGACGGTGGTTCAATAGCCGGAGACACTTTTCCGGTGCGATAGCCGCCGTTGGAACGGCTTCTCTGGATGGTGTTGGATGATCCGACGTCTACCTTAAGCTCTTTAATCTCAGAGTTGTGATGTTGTTGTTGAGGACGATCATTATTATCTTCCTTCTGGTTCACCTTGTTCAATTCGCCTGATAAGAATCTGTCGTCCCAAACAAGCCCAGACGAACCTTGTCGTCGGAATGATACCTCAGATCTTTGAAGACCAGCCATGGCTTCTCTCTCTCTCTCTCTCTGGATCTTTCTATATCTGTGTGTATATATATATCCCTGTGTGTGTATGTATGTATGACTTTTATAATTTGTATTTGTAATATAATATGATATAATAAATTAATAAAAACAATAAGGAGGAAAATGGAAAATGTCATCGCGCCAGCCCAGTCACCATCTTAAGGGATTTTAATTTTATTATATTTTTTGTTCGGTTGCGCTGGGGGCTTACCTGTCTATATCTAAATTATTTGTCTTCATGAATTTTTTTTTTATTTCTCCCTCCGGTATCCCACACCCTTCGAGTGCAGACTAAATCCGGAATCACCCCAGGTGGGACTTCCTAGGATCGAGCCCATGCACTAACAGGTACGTGGCGCCTTGCCTTCCTCTTATCAACTAGGCGGACCAACCCTCCCGGGCTCTTCATGAATTTTTTTAATGTTATATATATGTATGCACTACATATATATATATATTAGTATATTACTAGTATGTATGCACTATATATATATATATATTAGCATATTACTAGAACGAATAATCAATACTTCTAAATATTAGAAAAATATTGGATACCCTACTCATCTAAGGGAATGTTTGGATAGAAGCCAAATCATGGTTTTAAAAATATTTTTACGTATACAAAATAAATATGTAGAGGAGTCCGTCTCGTTTTGTAGAAAAATATTTTTAAAAAACACTTTTCCATCTTGCCAAACACCCCCTAAACATTTTTTTACCAAAAAATTATTCTGAGCCAAAAAAAATAGAAAAATAAAAGCATCGTTTATCGTTTATAAAATTATATTAAAAAATTGTTTTGAAAGTTTTCTGAGCTTCACATAATTTTTATCAAGTCTATGTAGTTTTATTTTCTTTTCATTTTTAATCAGGTCCCTCCAACTTTTTTTAATCAGTCGCATGAAGCTAAAGTCACCTGGTTAAAGATTAGGTAAATGCATGAGGACTTGACTAGCCAAAAAATTACAAGGGCCTTATTAAAAAAGAAAAGTTAAAAAAAATATTTCTAAAATTTTAAAATCCCAAATCAGAAACAAGACAAAAATATATTTTCATTTTTTTCAAATATTATTAATTATTATTAAAATATAGTAAACAAAATTAATTGGAAATTTTAAAATTTAAAAATATTTTTTTAGGAATTTTCTCTTATTAAAATTAGATGAAACTAAAAGACCTATAGCAAAATACAAGAATGTGGTTTAAAACCATAAAGAAAAAGACGCTAACGTTGCAGTTCCTGCTTGTGAAAGGCACGCAATTTCATGGCGTGACGCACGATGAGTGCCACGTGTGAAACCAGCAACCACTACGATAATTCCTAGTTTTTTTTTTTTCGCCAACAGATAATTACAAGTTGATATCATTGCCAAGCATCAGTCAGTTCAATTTAGGGAAGCCTGAATTGAAATTATGAAAATGTAAAAAAAATAATCAATTTGTTCTTGTATGACATAATGTATAAACAAGATAGAGGTAATATATAAATAATAATAACATAATTTGAATTAACAACTTTCGAACAGAAATTACAAGTTCTAAATTGATAATAAAAACTCGTCATTAGGATATATTTTATGAATTGAAAATAACAGGCTGTGAACTAAAAATAACAACAATAGAACTCAAATTAACAACTTTTGAATTGGATCATTAGGATTTGATTTGACTTGTGAATTGAAAATAAAATGTTGTGAATTGGAAACAACAATAACAGAACTTGAATTAATAATAACTTGATCAGACAAGGGTATATTAATCTTGATCAAAATTACCCTCATTTTATGTCATTTTGAAGTGTTAGCTGCACTTTTTGAAATTTTCCTATATTCAAGGTTTTTTTCAGTCATTTTCCCCTTTTTTATGTAATTTTTTCAAAAAAATTGTATACTCTGAAGAATTTTGAATTTAAAAAATTGAAGAAAAGCATTGCGCTAATAAACCCAACAATTTTTTTTTCCTTAAAAAAGGAGATATTGTCGGGATAATGATAAAAAACAGGTAATCTAATCTGGCCTCTCTATCTTATCATAATTAAGACTTTAATCATACTTCTCTTTAGCCACCCTTTCTTTTATTCAACCAAGCAACGTCACAAATGTTCCCCAACATATAAATATATACTCTTCCGATCTTTAATATAAGACTCATTTAACTAATTTGATTAGATTAATAAAGTTAGGTAAGTTAGTTAATTATAAAAAATGTGACATGTTTTTCCTAAAACACTATAATCATCTTTCTTAATACCCTCTCTCCCTCTTCTATTTTACTATGGTTGAGGGAGTATCCATAAGGATAATTTAGAAAAACTTAATAAATATAATAAATGGGTATTATATTTAGGACCAAAACCAACTCAGCAATTGGGTCATATATTAAGGACCGGAGGAGTATACACACACACTACTAGTCCTATTTATAGGGCAGAGAGAAGACATTTTTGGTCATATTTATAGGGCACTAAGAAATTTTTTTTATATGAATATACGATTTTATCTCTCATTTATTATTATGTTAACTTTATTAACATAAGGTATAATGTATATTAAATAGGAATATTGTTGGAAAGTTATTAAATTTTAAATAAAAATTAATAAAGTTTAATGTTTTTCTTGATTTGTGTGAAATATGCTGAAATTACTTTATAAATAGGACCAGATGAGTAATATTGAAGAATTCATTCAAAATTCCTCTAAGAAATGAAATCATGATTCCCAATTTGCAAGAAGTTGTGGTTTTGAATTTGAACAATTTGACTTTCATCAAAATTCAATTGAGATTGTTTTAAAAAATAATATAATCAAATTAGATTTAAAGTCAATACAGGTAATAACGCATCTAATGCACATGTATAAAAAGTATAGTCAGACACTAAATATGAATATCCTTTTTAATTAGGAATTCAAAAATTTGATTTGTCATGTTACTAGATATTAACTCACGTCCCTTCACTAAATTCAATTCTCATTAACTAATGGAGTGAGTAGGTAAAGAACAACGCGTAAGAGGGTTAGGTCTAACACCAAACTGTACATCTCTCTTGTGACTTTATTTATCATCATTAATAAAACGCAAGAAAATGCATTCATAATTTCTCTATCATGCTCACCATTTATATTCATCAATCATCATCACCTTTTTCTACTTATGCTTTTATTACTATATTTGTGCGCATAGCTTTTCCAGTGTCAAAATTTTCATTCAAATCAATAATTAAGGAGTTTGAATTAACATAGTGACTGATTCAATGAGAGAGGTGGTGGTATGAATCCAAGTCATGACCGATTTAATGCTTTTGTGGTCAAATTTATGAATCCACTCCAATTTTTTTTTTCTTTTCACAATCATATTCCATAATTGAACACATTGATTCAACTTTGCGTTCTTTTTTCTAGTAATTTTGTTATTCAACTTTGCCTTCTTTTTTCTAGTAATGTTTCCCTTTTCAGTGAGATCAGATAATGCGTTTGATTATATATATGAAAAAACAAGCTTTGACAATATATATATATATATGAAAAAACAAGAATTGATCAAATGAACATTGTCAAATTGCCATAATAAAAAATAAAATAAAATAAAAACTTGACTGTGATCAATTTTTAGTATATATACTCTCTTTGTTGGACTCTGTTCCTGCTTTAAAATTGTGACGAACATTATTTGATTTAAAAGATAAAACCTCGCAGGTTATTTGAGTTTAACTATATCCATATATATACATATGCAGTGAAAAAAATAGACAAACGATATATAGATGCATGCCTTTTACTGTAATCATGTTTGAAAAGTGCATAGTAAATGTTGTTGTTAACACTACTATTTTATGATATATGCGGTTATAATTATAGTACTCTTCCGGTTTTTAATATAGGACCTAATTGTTGAGTTAGTTTTGATCCTAAATATAAGACTCATTTCTCATATTTATCAATTTTCTCTAAATTACCCCTATGGATACTCCCTCAACCATAATCAAGTAGAAGAAGGAGAGGGGATATTAAGAAAGATGATTATTATGTTTAAAAAAAAGTGTCACATTTCTTATAATTAACTAACTTATCTAATTTCTTTAATCTAATCAAATTAGTTAAATAGATCTTATATTAAGGATTAAAGATTAGAGGAGCATCACTCATCCAATAAACACAGCAGAATTAAAAAATTACATAAAAAATTCATCAAAAAGTACTATAAAATGAAGGGCCAACTCACTAGTACAGATTTTTCCCCCCCAAAAGCAGTTAAGTGCATGGCATGGAGAGATATGGCATTTAATTTCAAAAATGGCAACTGGCCTGCAATTAATTGCTTTCATATTTCTTGGTCAAAAAGATCCCCAGGTTAACAAAACTCAGTTTGGTCGTACCCTCAAAGAAATTAAGACAGCCATAATAATAATAATAATAGTGATAATAAAATAAATGCTAGTTTGGTCCACATTATTGAGATCTTGAAAATTGGCAGCTGGGGGTGCCTTACGATGAGGGGAAAGAAAGAAGGGACAAAGTTGCAGAAATTGTCAAAGGATAATGATAGAAGCAAGTTATTATTTTTTCCAATAAAAAACTCAAGCGTCTTGCCCTCATATTTATCATCACCATATCATCAACTTTATCTTATTAATTAATTAACGTCGATGCATTAGTTCGTATGGCATTGACGATCGCACGTGGGTCCCAATCTCTTGATTGATCATATCATCACATTCACCATATACGAAGCTGCCCATGAGTTATACATTAAAGGTTACTGGTGCAGCCAAGTGTTGGGCAGTGATGGTGAGTAGTTTTATCACACAAGTTGGCACTTATTAGCAAAAAAATTTTTTTTTAGTTCTATTTATAAATTACTTCTAATATGTTTTATGCAAATTTAAAAAATTTTAAAATTTGTTAATTTTTATTTAAAATTTAATAATTTTTTAATTTTATTTCTATTTAATATAAATTATATCATATGTAGATAAAGTCAATACAATAATAAATAAAAGGTAAAATTACACATTCATTTAAAAAATTTCTCTCAGTGTCTTACAAATAAGATCGAAAGATATATTTTCTCTCTGTTTTATAACTAGGACCAGATGAGTAACTTGTTTAGTCAATACACTCTCGCTCTTTGAATCCGGACTAAGCAGTGCAAATACCAGTTGGCGGGTTGATTCAGCTAGTAAGAGTGAGGGAACTTTGTTAACTTTTGTGACGACACTCAATTCAATCCGAATTAAACGATACAAGCCGAAAATACCAGACAGCGTAGTATTACCAAAAGGTTGCCATTGGAATGCTAACAATTTAAGGGTTTGTTTATTTTGACCCCAAAAAAAAATTTAGGGGTTTGTTTAGAGCCATTTTTAATAAATACTTATAAAAATTTCATATAAATTGAGATAAATTTTTTTATATACTTATTTTATATTCCATAAATCATAACTAAAAACCAGCTTTTGTAAGCCATTCCAAAAGCCACTATACTCCCCGGTGATTAAGGATAGCCCCAGGGATTGGAGAAGAGTCGAACGAAGAATTAAAGATGTTAGGTCTGTTTGGTATAAAATATTAAAAATGAAAGTTAGAAATTAAAAAAATCTATTAAAAAAATATTTTGTTATATGGATTCGATAAACACATGAAGATGAAATTGGGGAATACTATCTCCTCCTATGATATTTTCCAATCTTATATGTATGAGTTTGTCCAAATCCATATAATAAGTAATTACTCATATTAAATAACTTTTTAATAATTTTTCTTAATAACAATTACAGTGCTTATCTCATTTTTTTTGTTGCCCATCCAGTTCACTGGAATTTTGTTCCGACTAAATCTGGATTCGATCTGCGTCGCGCACCTAGCTGTGGTGGGTGAGTCTCTTAACAGGGATTTCTGCATACGTTGAGATTTGAATCTAAGACCTCGCTTAAACTGTACCAAGCTGCTTAATACTTGGACCAACCCCCGTTGGTCTGTTTATCTCATTTTTAATCCTTGGTAACAAAAGGTATCTTACTTCTTGTTTCATCTCAAGAAAAGAATCGTTTCGGCCCCACAGATAAGAGTTTTACCTCCTGTTCTTCAATGAACGCATTGTCATTGTGTCAGCCCAAATGCATGATGAAAACGGGCTAACCCGCACCGTTCAAATCCAGCCCGTTTATTATGGGCTCAAACGGGTCGTGTGCCGGAACAGGCTAACCCGTACCCATTAAGCAGGAATCGGGCAGGAGCCCACCTGGGGCACACGCGTACGGGATGAGGGAATCGCGAAGCACAGAATTTTTAGCGGTTGATTTTGAATTTCCAACCAAAAGCCCCGCCACCACTGAAATACAGAGATCTCGCTTTCTTCATTCAAGTCTCCATTTCCTTCTTCTCATCTTCTTCTTCCGAATTTTCCTTTTCAAGTTTTCAATTGCCACCATAGACTCACTGCATCAAGGCCAAGCAGTACCAATCTGTCATCCAGGTTGGCTTTTCATTCTCAATCTCTTGAAGCCACCTCTTCTTTTCTGGCCTCAATCCTTCAACTTGACGCTGGCATATACTTGTCTATCGTTCTGAACTCTTCTCAGTGTTTACTCTGCAGTTTTGATCGGTTATTTTTATGCGCACAATCTACTCGGTCAATTCTCGCCATCACTGAAGCTATTTGCAAAAGGTTGTTTCTTTCGAAATTGCAAAATGTACGGGAGAAAAGCCTGCCAACTTGTTAAAGAGCTAGCAAGTGGGGAGAAAGGCCAGTTGACGCCATTCAATGTAAGTCCTCGTCTTGGTCTTTAATGAGCCATTTCATCTTTCACCTTCCTTGAAATTGGATTCGGTAAGCATTATAGTACTTCACAGAATTCACATAGATATTAGTTAGGCGGGACAGAAATCTTTGTGGAGGCAGCTATGCTCAACTACTGCGATAAATTTCAGCAACTGCACGGGAGACCTCCACAGACACAGGGCAAACGGGAAGAAGGGGGAAATTTTTGAGACTAGAATCGTTAACTAAAAGGCTCAATTTGTCAAAAGTGGGGAATATACGTTTTTGGGCTTTAGATTTGGTTGGTAATGTTCGTGTCAAGTATACAAGGTTTCCTACGTTATGCACATCAAGTGATTTCTAGCGCACGCTTTTGATAATGCAAAAAAAATTGGATGGATGCTGTTAGCTTTTACTTAGCTTATGTGGGCTGCAAAAATTGTTAATTAGTGCCAACTCATGTGACTTGTCCACATCAAGTGCTGCTAGTCTCTAGTGGAATCAAGGTTGCACGAGTTCAATCTTTTCATGTTGTTCGTAATGAAACTATTTGCGAATATCCAGCATGCCAACCCTAGCATGGTTAAAGGAGAGAGCTTATAACTGGGTTTTGGTCCTCAGTTGCCCCCTCACTTGAACTGCATCTGACTTTGGCTTTTAGGTGGGATGATAAGGTTTACTGCTGATGGGCCTTAGATGTTAATGCTACATGTGAATCTATTCAATAAAAAAAAAAAATCAGCTGTTTTATGCATCACTTATAAACTATGTTGGGATTGGTTTAACTATTGATAAATTCTCCGTCGATTCATATGTCTCTAGACACTGCATTAAAATATGCGCAATTGAGTGCCATGTTACCATCCTTTGTAATGTGTTTTGTCCAGCAGTTTCATTTACTAATTTTTTCTTACAAGGCCGGTCTGTTTGGCTTGTTAGCTCTGTTGTATAGTTTCTGTCTAGCTTTCTTACGTAATTCTACCAAATTCATAGCCTTGAAAATAATAAAAACTTGTTGGGAAATGGCATGACGCTCCGGGGTTGAAACAACTGGGCCCTGGAAATATGATTTCTTGGGAATCTAACCTTCTTTATCTGGCCTTCTTTTCGTGTTGATTTTATCCATCATGGTCATACTTTTTCTTTCCCCGGATAGCAATGGTCATAAACTGATAATCCAAACAGAACCACAATTCACTACTTCTTCCCATGCTATGATCGGAAACTTGTTTTCCACTCTATCTGTGTGCTGTATTATGCTAGCTTTGGCTTGATAGTTTTTTTTAAATAACCTTACAGAGCGATCTATTTGAACAAGTAGTTGCAGAATGCAGTCAACATCACCTTGAGCTTCAGTCCTTGATAAGGTAAAAATTATGTGGATTCTTTAATACTCCTTATCCAGGAGAATTCCACTTCTCATTGGAGTATTGTTCCTGCATATGGTTATAAAAATTATTTATCTATAGTGGAACGACATTATTTTGAAATTTCTTTTAGAGGCACGGTAAACAGTTCGTTTTTTAAAATGTATGCAATGCGCAAAAAATGTGTCTAACTGTATGACCACATGGTTTTTTTATATCCCCATACATTCTTCTGTGAACTCTGATTATGTTATTTTTTAAGGTATGTAATTTGAGCATGAACTTCGAGGTCAAACAAATTTTCCTACTAGCATATGCATGAATCTTGAAAAATATCGTCATTGCTCTTGTCGAATATTTCCTTCCACTCATAGTTGTATCACCTTCATTCTATGCGGTACATGTGAATATGGTGTGCCCTGCTGCAACAGAAAGATGCAGGAAGAAGGGTTGGATGTCCAAACAACTAGAAATGCTGAACACCATGGAGCCCTTATCCACCATCTTTCTTTAGTTCGCAATAAACGCTGCCTAATGGCCTATGTGTGAGTGCCTCCTTTAAATATCTTTCATTCTTTTTTCCCCATCAAACATAGTTTTTTAATTTGTTCTTGTATATTCTGCAACTTATCTCAATGCAGTTACAACCGAGCAGAGGCAATACAGAGTTTGTTATGGAAAATTGGACACCTACTTCCTCAAGAAATTGAGGAGAAACTTTGTCATGCGGAGGCAGAGTATTTTAAGAAGCATTCCGCGGCTTTGAAATCATATATGTCAAAAGTGCAACTTGATCTGACTGTGGTAATTTCTTTTCTCCCTTCCTCCTTCCTCCATCACGTCTTTCTATCTCTTCATTACATACAATGACAGACACATAAACCCGCATCACTGCTTCTAATATTCAGTCCTTGTCCAGAACGTGCTGTGGAACTAATTTTGGATGTAGTCCAGGGACTTGATTTTTAAACTGTTATGTAGCTCCATTTACACTACCCTGGATGATTTCCTCTTTATGGTGCCCGCTTGGTTGACCACTGACCTTATGATATTACACTACTTCATCCCTTGTCTTTTGTCATTTAAATTTTCCTAGGAAAATGAAGGAGTTGATTTTCCTGGTAAAGCATCTGCTGGGAAAAAGAAATTGAAACTTACCTTTTCTTAAAATAAATGATGCGGATGTTTGTGTGAATGTACCTCTAGTTCTATTTCCGGACGGCTTGAATACATAAACGGTATTGCAGTAATGCACATTGTAATTGACAGTCGTTCATCTTCGGTTCTTTTTGCTTGATTTGTCATATTTTGATTTTACTGTTAGAGAACCATGAAGCGGTAAGCTGGGGGTCAGGAACAAATTGGACTAATGTGACTCCATTAATAGTTTTATTAGTCTTTAAACAGCAAATGAAAACATTCTGGGAGGCTGCAAATGGCTGAATTGTCCTTGCTGAAATCTGCATTTGACAGGATATGGTGCCGCCCAAAGATCCTTACATCCAAGTGAGGGTCCTCGATGATATTGGTGATGGGATTGTGCTTAGCGATGACAAGACTGCCAATTTTGCTCGCCATTCAATGCATTTTCTGAAGCGAACTGACGCGGAGCAATTTATCTCACGGGTTAGTTGTCTCCTGCTTCAAATTCCTGTGGCAAAACTTCAGTGAAATGCCAACTGACTTTTACTTTTTCATAACAGGGTTTAATGGAGGAGCTCACAGGCTGACATGATACGATTCTTGTTTTAATGTTGTTTTATACATTAAAGTAATGTAGATAATAAGAAAATCAGCGACCATTGTGAGAAATTCCAAGTTACAACTGTTATATCATTTTTTCCTTTTAAAAATGTATTATTATCAATAATGCCCCCCGGCAATATCCCTTGATGTTGCCTTGAGCACGTGTGCATAGTTAGGAAGATTATATGTATTGACACTATTGAGCGGAGTCCATTGGCTCGAATTGTGATCCTTTCTGTCTTTTTGGGCCATTGAGGCACTTGTGTTAAAAAAATGAGCTTTTGGCAGAAAACTTTTTCAAGAATTCAAGGATGCTTAAATCGAACGGTCTTGAAGGATGAAGCTTTTAGATATTTTATCTCCCAAAACATGAAAAAATCGCAAAACAAAAAAAACTTTCAAAATTGAAAAATTACAAATAAGAATTTGTTATAATATTAATACGGGTTTTGATAACAATTTTTATAAACTGATTTTTGTGTGCAATTTTTTAATTTTGGTAGTCTTTTTTGTGATATTCTCAACATGATTGCTTGAGATTAAGGGCCTGTTTGGTTTGAGGGGAGGGTAGGGGAGGGAGGGGTAAGGGAGGTTTCATCCTCATTTTGTTGGGTTTGATTAAAAGGAGGGGAGGGGAGGATATTTAATGATCTCTTGTTTGGTTTAAGGAGGGGAGGGGAGGGATAGTAATAATCAATTTATCATTTTACCCTTACTATTAGTTTATGTTTTTTATTGATATATTATATAAATTAATTTACATCTTAATTTAAATCATATAATTTAATAAAAATTCAATCTTATCATGTTAATATGTGTATTAAAAAATTGGTAGAGTAATTTTTATTCTAATTAATATAATATATATTTAAAGTAATCAAATTAACAATTTTATATGCTCTAAGAAAATGAAATTTTATTCTCTTTAGGCTATCTTTTTTTCCAGCTTTAAAATATATTTAAGAAATAATATATTTATAAAAACAATTCATTTTATAATATTATAATTTTTTATTTTTAAATAATTTTTTATAATATATTTTAATTATAATAATGTATATTTTTTATTTTTTTTACTTAGGAAATATATTTTTTATTAAAATAAATATTATAATGATATATTTTATGGGTAAAAGTGGAATATTGAAAAAACTATAAAGACATAATGGTCCAAAAATGTGGCTCCCCTCCTCTAAAACCCCCAATTTGGAGAGGAGCCAAAATGGAGGGAGGGAGGGGAGGGGAGGAGACATTTTAACTCCCCTCCCCTCTAAAATTTTTAACCAAATGAGAGGAGGGGTTCATTTTCCCTCCCCTCCCCTCCAACCAAATAAACCCTAAAAGACTCAGTCATGTACAATTGAAGAAACACCATAGAATTATTACCAAGTAGTTTTGCAGATATTGAATGATATATATTACTTGGCCTTCTCCATTTATTGCTTACAAAATCACGCAACTAGCTAGGTGTTATGAGAGAGACATGAAAAAAACTCAAGAAAGCCATGTCCCTCAATCAAAAAATGCAAGTAGAAGCAAGGCTTGGGTGAATTAGCATTCCCCTTATTGAGCATCTGTGGACTTTTTTACCCTTGATGCAATCACACCCTTCAACCCAATTCCATTCCCATTCACTGCTCTCATCTCTAACTTTTCTCCAAGCCACCATGCCTGAACCAAGGTCTCTGTACAAACAAATAGCTCCATCATTTCCCACACACTTTGTACCATCCCAATTCCTTTTGTTTCCCCCCAACAATTTCCACCCCAATTCACCTGGTACCTTATTTTTCAAACCCCAAATTTTCCCTTCCTTCATCTCCCAAATACAAGCATCCCCACCACTTGTCCCTCCAACCAAACCCAAAACCCCATTCCTCCGAACGAGTGTGGCAAATTCTAGCATCTCTGCCATGGGCACACTTAGCTCCTCCCATGTGTTCGTGGCAATGTCAAACCCAATTACACTGTAAACTCTCGCAGAAGTGATCCAATATAAAACATTCTCAATGCGTACACTCTCATTTGGAGTCCAAACTGTAAGCCTGACGGCAAATTCCACCGGCATGGACCCCACAATCCGCCACTCGTCAAGCTGTGAGTCATACATCTCTGTCGTGCGTTCATAGGTGGCGCCACCGCCTTGCGTGGCCTCGGACATCCCCCCGGCCACATAGATTCTAAAGGAAGGGAATTGAACTCCCTGGTTCAAAACTACAACTCCCACTGCCGGGTTTGTTCTTGAAATGTTCAATTGAGGAAGATAACGAAACTGCCTTGAAAAGGGATTGCATATAGCAAGTTGGAGAGTAGTAGAATGAGAGACTTTTAACAGAAGGAGGCTCCCTATAGGAGAAACTGCTCTCACAGGCACTGGCAAAAACTCTAGGGATAACTCGTACCAATTGTTGAGGACTGGATTGTGAGCATAGCAACATGGCTTCTGGTTCCTAATTGGAAGACCCAAGAACCATGGTTGGTGATTAGAATGTGGTCTTGAGGCTGATAAGTTAAAAGAGTAACAAGTCTTGGAACACAGGTTCCAATTCTTGCAGGCTGATCTAGCTCTGGCTAGAGAATCTGGGGAGAGAAAGGAGAAGATATTAGCTAAAACATCAAAGGGAAGATTGCTCCACATAGATGCTGAAACAGTGAAACGAGCTTAAAGATGAAGCCTTTGAATATATTTGGTGTGTGGCAGTCACCTTGCAATTATTGGAGATAAATTATTGTATATAGGGATGCGTGACCGTCTCTGCCATCCGATGATGATGAGTTCTCTCTCACCCCCATGTGAACTTTGTCCTTTTTATTCGGTTTCATCTAATCCCTTTCTTTGGTACTTCCTTGCTTCACTGTATACAACAAAAAAGGAATTTGATACTTCTTTCTTCCTCCTGGAGGGTCCAAAGGGTGAGAGAGAACTTATCACCTTTGCTTGTCTTTACAAATTGCATTTAATTGCACATGACGGCTCATCTTGGAGAATCGTATAACTGTTATATTCATCATTATATAATAAAAACCAACGGTCTGTAAGGGTTAAGAATACGAAGAGAGTGATGATGATTATGAGTTTTGAGGGGCCAAGTTATCATGAAAGCAATATGTGGTAAATTTGATGTATATATATGTGTTTGTATCAGCGCTGTGCTTGGAATCTGATACTGATATATTGTCAAAGATAAAGTGATGTGGTTGATGTTCACACGCTAAAATGACTTGCTGAATTGATGTTAAAGTTGATATTTTTTGTATCTGATGAGTTCACTTGGGCAGGTCCTGTCCTACCAAATCAGCTTTGAAAATGGAAACCTGATGAATTTGGGACGCGAGTGTCACATACCCACAAGTGATGAAAGGAACAACGTAAGAGCAAAAAACATAACCATTATTATCATCGGACTTTTTCCTTTTGGAGTAAAATATTGCCACTTGCTTTTCGTTGAGATGTTAACAAGTGCATAGGTAGAATAATTAACCTGAAACAAACAAACTATACAGTGCCTCCTGTTGATGAGCAGTAATTTTTGAATGAAACAAACATCTATACACAGAATGGGCGTTGAGTCATGTGCTCTTCGGATTTAAATATACTATTAGGACATCGGAGATTCGTTTTACTATGGGAGTTTTTTTTTTAAGAGATTAAATTCATATATAGTTGTCTTTTCAAAACAAAAAAAAGTCATATATAATTACACACTTTTTCACAATACATAAAGTTTGGATTAAGTAAGTTATATTATATATAACTTATATATAATGTACCTTGCTATAATTTTTATATTTTATATTGATATTTTTATGATCATAATATGCGTGCATATTTCTAAAAAATCTGAAGGATAACAATGTTGAAATGATAAAAATTAAGTGTTGATTTGCGGAACCGGTTCTCATTTGGACTGTCCAAATTTGATCTAAATGATTCATAATTTCTTTTTATTTTTTAAAATAATTATTTGAATGTGTATAAAGTCTAAAATAAAAAGATTTCATAACTATCACTTTTTTTTAAATTAAAAATATTAAATTCGGGCTGTCCAGAATGGGTTCTGCTGATTCGCACAAGAGAAATTAATTGATATTAAAAAATTTGATCATGAAAATAAAAAAAATTAATTTGTATGCACTGAATGAAGGTCGATGTGGTCCCTTGATTAGGGGACCGGGCAGGTGGTGATTCGGTGAAGCTGCGGCAAATGAAAAACCAAAACGCCTTCTCCTGGCAAGGAGTAGATTACTAGATACATATGGTGGACTCAATTTCTGGACCAAAAAACAAATTATTTTATTAAAAAAATTAATTCTACAGATTATCTCATAATCAGAAAATATGAGGATAATGAAGATTATTAATAAAGCCAGGCCAGGAATTCCAGTTAGAAAAAGTAATACTATGCAATCCAGAATTGTGCCCCATTAATAAGAAATAAACATTAGTAGGTTTAGCAATTCAATAGGGGAATTTATGACTACCCTTTTAATCTATTTATAGGTAGAAAGGAAGTATTCCTCCAATTCTTAATATAAGACCCATTTAACTAATTTGATTAGATTAAGGAAGTTAGGTAAGTTAGTTAATTATAAGAAATGTGACACATTTTTCCTAAAACACCATAATCATCTTTCTTAATACCTCCTCTCCCTCTTTTACTTGATTATGGTTGAGGGAGTATCTATAGGGGTAATTTAGAGAAAATTGATAAATATGAGAAATATGTCTTATATTTAGGACCAAAACCAACTTAACAATTGGGTCCTATATTAAGGACCGGAGGAGTACTATTTTTTCTTAATATAAGTAATCTCATCAATTTATATTCGAAGCTCGTTGTAAATAGAATATAATCCAAAGATTATGTCTATCTCTCATTATTTAAATGCCTCTTCTTTCAATAAGATTATATATATATATATATATATATATAGGCTAACTTTTTTATTTGGATAATATTATCTCCGATCTTAATTATAAGACTTCGTTTGTATCTCCAATTCTAATTATAAGACCTCATTTGTAGATCTCTAATCCTAATTATAAAACTTCATTTATAGTATATAGACAAGTTCTTATAATTAGGATAGGAGGTAATAAGTTTTAGTGATAGTTTATCAATGTCAATTTTAGTGACAATTACATGTATAGCAGCAAAACACAACCACCACTACTAGCAACGGTTAGAACCACTACAATTATTTCTTTTTTTTTTTATATATTTTTTATAAATGATGGTTCTACATTTACCCGCCACTACCTATTTGCAGCCATTCTTTAGAAAATTGATTGTGCAAGATATTTAGAATTATTTAAGGACATAGATGATGTACTTTTCTGCAACATATAACAAAAGATATTTGCACATGTACTGTTAGAAAAAGTCGCTACTAATCTAGATTCATTTCTGGCCATTAGATATCCTTAATTAGATTAATTTCACATTTACCATCAATAATTTGTACATAGCACTCCTTGTACATCCTACGAACCCTACATATAGGGGCTAATCATTGAGAAGTTTATTTTCATCTCAAATATCATACCTCAACATATTTTTTTAAATACTCTTTCAATTCTAAATGTAAGACTCATTTATAGTGTAATTTATATTACAAAATAAGTTTTACATTTAAGACGGGAAGAGTAATTTTTTTCTCTGACTACCTCTATTGATTGCACATATTAAAGGGCAATTCCCATTAACATGATAGTTTGCAATGGAAATAATTGAAATGGGTATTTTCTTACCCAAAAAATGGGTATTTTATAAAAACTAACATATTTTTTTAAAAAAATAACTAACTTAACTAATTTTTAATATTTACGAATTAATTATCTAATTTCTATGAGAATAAAGGGAATATTATGCTACTGAATAAACAAACAAAAGACATTTTAATCCAAATGATTAATATGATGAAGATTATTAAAATGTTCACATCATTAAAAAAAACTTAACAACTTCTGGTTTGAGGTTAATCTTAGTGTCCACAAACATGAGGTTAATCTTTGTTCTCATCATCATATGTCTCCTACATCATTAATCTATCATTTTCTGTGCTGTTTGAGGCTGATTTTCTTTTGGATACGAATGAAGTAAAGACTCATTTGTGTGTGTGTGTATTTGGAATTAATTTTTGTTCTTATCAACATATGTCTCCTTTTTCTGGGTGGAACATCATTTGAAGATGAGTTTTTGGTGGGGCAATGATTATTATTATCCTTTGACTAACAATAGTCTCCCTAAGGCTGCAGTATCATTTCTTGATTTGTTTAATGTTGCACTATGTCCTTCTAATTAATTAATTATTTGTCTCAAGATAAATGGAGTATACAGATAAATTTTCGATTATTATGATAATATAAATAGCTTCACAGGATAGGCAGAAAAATTAAATTTGGATTTTACCTTAAAATTTACAAAGAAAAATACCCAGTGTTGCTCATGTAGATTCTCTGTATAGTGCTAGATAATCAAAATTCCAAGGATACCTCTTGCATTGCTTTTTTTTTTCTTGGTCAAGATCAAATCCAAACTTTCAGATGAATGAAACTGTACTGTTGTTCTTTTAATTCTTGTTTATTCTACATCTCTTGGTGGAGACAATGCTGCACTGCATTATTCAAGTTTCCCTCACTTTCTTGCATCTTTGGACATGTCAATATTGTCAATGTAAGAAGAATTTTGCTGAATGTTTCTTACCCATTCTAATTTTAAGGCACCTTAAAAATAAGTTACTCCTCGGTCCTTATTGTAAGACCCAATTTGACTTTTTATTTGGTCCTAATTATAAGACCCAAACCATTTTGTTTTTTATGTTTTTATGCATTTTTTTCCAAGATAATCCTTCTAATAATGATAGTTTAGCCAATATATTTAATTAGCAAGGATATTTAGGAAATGACAACACTTATTTATTATAAATAACCAACTTAACTTACTTCCTTATCTCCTCAAAGAAGTCAATTGGGTCTTATAATAGGACCGGAGAGTAATATGTTACTTAAATCCTCCTCCTCTATTAATTCTTTTTACAAAATAAATTTTTTTATGTTTTATTATTTCTCTATTCTCCTAAATCTACTTAAATACCTACCTTAGTAGTATAATTTACTAAGTATAATCCTCTTTTCATTTTTAATATAATTGATCCTGTTTTTAAAAAAATAGAAGAAAAGCAATACGCTGCAATCCAACTCTTAACTTTCTCCAAGTAAAGGCTGAATCCCTAATTTTCATGTAGGTGAAGAAAGATACATATTATACCGCCTCCAATTTTAAATATAGGAATGAAATAAAAAGTTTATTTTGTTATAAAATATAAGAGTCCAATTTATTTTATTTTTTAAATTTATTAATATTTTCTCAAAGTATCTTTATTTGTCATGGCAGGGGTTTGTATACAATGCAAATGTATTCTATGAATACTAACACACATTATTATAAATAATTAACTAATTTTTTGATATTTGCAAATTAATTATTTAATCCTTATATTAAAAATCAGAGTAGACTAATTGCAAAAATGTGTTTTTTTGCTATATTTACCTCGCTTAGTTGCATAAAACTCTTAGCGTTATAAGGTATTCAAATTATTAATCAATGATCTCGTCTTCAAATTTGAAGGAAAACAGGGGTGTTTGGGAAAGCTGTTGGCATGCAGCGTTATATAAGGTATTCAAATTATTAATCAATTGATCTCGTCTTCAATTTGAAGGAAGGAAAGCGGAGTGTTTCGGGAAAGCTGTGGCATTTGCAATTTCAGGTGGGGGCTAGAGGGGTGTGCCTAAGGGAAAGATGGGGCCTTTCCAGCAGAAGACAAGGGAGGAATTGGGGCTGTGTAGCAACTTTTCTATTGGTTCAGTGTCTCCACCTTAGCTTTCACAAGTTGGTAGGTCAAGGGCCAGGGCCTGAATGACACAATCGTTGTGAAAACGTGACACGCATGGCGCCAAGATTCTTCATTTCGTCCTTCCACTTGCTTCTCTGGTCCATTTCTGAATAATTGGCATCAGTGAAAAGTGATAACCCTTATGATTAGGACATTATAATGCCCGTTTACTTGCTAAAATTACTTAACTTTTACCATTTCTATTCCGACTAGGGGGACTGCATTATTGGGTTGTGTTTTTGCTCCTTTCTCCTGTGGGGTTCACTCTTGAAAGAGACTCGTGGGTGTTCTGTTTAAGTGGAAAAAGGCGTCTGCATCAGAGATTTACTTTTTTTTCAGGGTCGGTTCTTGCTCATTGAAACTCTGACTCTGGAACGCAAATGGGGTGGTTCTGGGAATTTAGCATTTGAAATATCAGGAGCCTTGTTGGAGGAGCATCTTTGTGGCATGTTGGATTGTGGGTACAATGTCCTGTAAGCAACTTCCTCTTCATTTTTAGCAAAATTTTCAGAGATTTGACTTTGGCTTGTTTCGCTTTCATGTTGGAAGATGTGGGATGCAATCCTGACGATGTCTTTCCAGACGCTGAACTATCCATCTCAGACATTTTGCTATGCAAACACACCTAGAAAAGAAACAAGTACAAGGCAAGGTCTTATCAAGTTCAAGCTACACCTCCATCATCAGTTTATTCTGAGTGCAGATGAAAGTGGGAAGTTTTCTGATAATAAGAAGGCTTGTGGCTCAAACTTACTTCCAGGAGGGGTGAATCTGTTACTCCTTTGATCAGTGAAGCAAATACCGTGGGCATAGTTGGTGGCGCTTCTGCTGATGCTACCCTAAAATTTTTGAGAAAGCTTGTGGAGTTGAGTTCTTCAGAAGACGAAGATGGAATAAGTTCCCTTCCTTTTGTAATTTGTTCTGATCCTCTGTTAAATAAGGAGCTTATGTTCATATGAGAAGAGTCACTTCTTGTCTGGCAGAAAGTAAAGCCGAGAGTTTGAACATGGATGCTTCTCCAATTGCGCGTAATATTAGAATAAAAGGATTTTTCTTGAGAAATCTGGGGCTTGTTGCATAGTAATGCCTTGTCACTTGTCACATTCTTGGTATGAAGAAGTATCTCAGGAATGTTCTGTTCCTTTTCTTCATATGGCAGAATGTGTTGCTAGTGAGCTCAAGGAAGCTAAATTAAGGCCACTTGAAGCTGGTAGCCCCTTGCGGATTGGATTGCTTGCAACCAACGCTACTCTAGCAGGCGGATTTTATCAGAGAGAAGCTTCAGAATCAAGTATTTAATCTCCGCATATTACACCTGTCAACATCATTTTAATAATGATGCACCAAATCTGAGAATCATATATATATATGTATGTATATTCTTTAATGGCATGACAGGTTGACGTTAATTCTCTCTAACTTTTCCCATGACACTAGTTTTTTCTTTGTAACAGTCCAGTTGTTAGGGTTCTGTGATGCAGGATTGCTTATCTATCTTTAAAATTCCATTGGTTCTGCCAGATTGTTTGAATTGAATTTTTTTCATGATTGAATTTTAACGCATTATATTGAATCTCAAGATACTTGAAAACACATTTTAGGTTAGAATTCAACAGAAGGTGCAATAGCTGGAGGCATTTGCCTTAGAATTCGTTTAAGCGAGGGATGTTTGAGACTGTTTATGTCAACATGAAATGTCCATTTTCGTGTTTGATCAATTATCTTGCATATGAAATTTCAATTTTCCTACTTTTGTGCTTCGCTGGGATTTATATTCTGATTCTGTCTGGGTCATTATGCATACATAGACTCACTGTGTGTGTACATGTTTTCTTGTTACGACTCACAGTGTGTATATCTGTTTATATTATTTTTGTGCTAAGTAACCATTTGACATGAGCTTTTAGTAGCAATGTCTTCAGTTATCCTTAGCCCGTTTCTTGTGTCTAATATGAATCACTTGAACCTCGGATGACGAGATTCTTAGCCCTAGTTCCAGGAGCCTCATGTGCTTAGTAGTTTAGTACTGTTTTGATTCTGATGGCAGTTGAAGAACAAATTTCAAAGTGGATAAGTTCTAATTATTTGATTGTTCCTTTGTAATCCAGAACATTATGATCCATAAGGCCCGGCTAGCTTAGTGATAGAATCTATCTACTTTTCTTGAACACTTTAATTTTTTCGACGAGGTTTAGTTTCATTGGTGTATTTTCCCTCAGAATATACTCTCTGATATTATTACTTGTCTGTAGGGGTTTGAGGTTGTGCAGCCAGATAAAGCAACCATGGAACATACAGTGATACCTGCAATCGAAGCTTTGAACAGAAGGGACATGGAAGGCATGCAATCTATTGAGAATTGCTCTTCAAGTTTTCTGGTCCGGGCAGTGAGCTATTGTCCTTGCTTCTCACGACATGTGGGATCTCTTGCCTCAAGATGATCCTGTTCTTAAGAAATGTATCGATCCCATGGATGCCCTGGCTCGGTCAACTGTCAAATGGGTAAAATCTTCTGCAGAGAAAACATAGGAAAATGGAAAATGCCCAAGTGGTTCCTGTATTTTCAGTCTGTTGCTATATTGGTGATCACCTGTCTGTCGTTAGAGTGAACTTAACACGTTCTTTCTGTATAGTAGTAGTAGTAAGTTTTCTTTAAACTTGGGGTTACTTGCAAATAAAACCCCTATGCTTCAAAATAAAAAATGAGGTGCTCAAATGCTACATCAGATTCTCCCACATTGAACATGTTGGCTTCGGGGGGCAGATGGAAACTTGCCGTACCTGAATTTTCTTTCCCAATAATGTAGCTTCGGGTCACATGTATCTCTCTTTTAATCAAAGTTGCCCTTTTCGATGTAAAGCTCACAAGCAAAGCCAAACACCAAAGGATAATTGGCTAGTATATATCTAGGCCAGTGTTGCAAGAAGGACAACCTTTTTTAATAACCTCTACGTTGAATTTAGTGGTTTGATCTCATGATTGTATTTTCAGAATTTCTAAGAAATCCGGAGTTTAACTGGCAGGAGGGTATGATATAAAGGCAGCTCCAATTCTCTGTTTCTTAATTACGTTGCTATCCTTTTCATCGCTAATTCAAGAACATTGGGAAAATTTTTACAGATTTTTTTTGGCATCGGAAAATTTTTATAGATTATTAAAATAAAAAGTTTCGAAATCTTTGATGTATTCATATTTGTTGATGTTTTGATTTTGTAACGTTACTTTAAAACATGTTTGTTTCAAAATATTTAATCATTTTATGTTGTGGAATCGAGAGTAAAATTAAGCAGTGGATATTTGCTCCACAAGAAGCAGGGAGAGCATGAGCGTCTCAGAATTCTAATTTCTTCTGCACTGCTATTATTACTTTGAAAGGTGTTGTTTGTTTAATCTACAAGGTTATCATAGCACATAAAAAGTTATGAAGTTGTCGGGGCTATACAAAAGAGTGAATCAATTTCTCAAATTTCTGTTCAGGCTAATATTGAGAAGCAAATCTCCCTAGAACACAAGGCCGAGCAACATGTTATATGTTTAAATCCAATCAGCATAGATGCGACTGATCCTGTGTAGTTCATTTCTGTTGAATTTGTAATTTCCTGAAAATGATTCTTTCAAATTTTGAAGCACAACTACTGGTTGATACTACACCATCGACACTTGTTTGTAGTAGCAGTAGCAGAAGTTCGCACTACCCTTCCTTCAGCAGTGAGTAGCCATCAGTTCCCTAATTCTGCATTGAGTAGAGGAATTTGGGATTATTTAAGAAGATCATCTCTATTCGTCAATTAATTAGGATCCTCAACAGATCATTAAGGGGGATAGTGATACATGTCAATAACAAACATCCTGCGCAAATTAGTTATAATTGAATATGTACAAATTCTAAGTAGAATCAATACAATCATGACTAGATGAGTAAGCATATAAGAGATAATTCTCGTTTAGAAAGTGTGCATGATATGTTATATCACAATTAATATTAATTACTTGGATCTTATGATTATGTCATTCTGATTTTCTTACAGAAAACATCAAATATCAAATACTAACACCAAGGGGGAGAAAAAAAGAGTAAGCTTACCAGACTCAAATTTAGTTCTCAGTGATGTAGTTTCTGTTTTCCTCCTACCAAAACTGAAAATATTTATGTTTCTTGGACCAAAATATATTTCACTTTTCTCAAGGTTGCTGCTGACAAAATGATAAATGTATATTGACAACATTTGAATCTCTCCTACTTTGTAGATCCAGAAAATAAAGGCGAATGAAGGTCTAAAGCCAGTTCACTCAATTTGCAGTACATGGTCTGTAGAAATCTCTCGCATGTCCTCCATTCGGGAAGGTTAAATCATGCACCTTACATTTTCCCATGTATGGATTTTATAATCCCATGGCATGTTTGCTGAATGAAATGTAATAGAGTTTTTACCAAATGATGCAAATACCCTATGATCTTGACCAGTTAACAATTTTAAAATGACAGTTTCTCGTTGTGGTCCCATAAATTTTGTCCACCTTTGACGTCCCAACTACTCATGTAGAAAATTAATAGCGCACATGCTGATATTGGAGTTATAATTTCCTTGTCTTTAGCAACCAATTACTGACAGAGAATCAAGGG